>NW_010422766.1:0-14988 GCF_000710305.1 Buceros rhinoceros silvestris | reverse complement strand
TTTTTTTTTAACTTAAAATGAGATTTGGAAAAGTGAGGTCTTTAAGTCCAAAGCTGTGATTGTAAAAGTGCCTCCTTAACTGCAGTCTAGTCCTGGAGACACCTAAGCTCTGTGAGCGCTTTACTCCATGGTGCCAGGCATGCTGTTGCAGCTGAGGTCCAAACCAGCCCTATTTTGACAGAGCTTGTGACCCTATACCTCAAGCTTGGCTGGGATCCAGGAAGCAGATGTTACGGGATCAGAATTACCTGGGAAAGCTGAGCTAGTAAATGTTCCCAGAGCGCACAATATCCACACACAGTTTCATCTCCTCATGAAATACAGTGACAGCTGCTACCACTGGGGGAAAGATGGTTCAGCTCCCCTCTACAAAACATTATAGTGGGTAGGTAGTCATCCAAGAAGTGTCTGAGTGGGCTTGCATTCCCGTTGTGTATTATTGCCTTGCAGACTACCCTAGCTCCTAGTAGAGCCTGCTTGAGCTAGCAAAAGAAAACAGTTCTAGTCCTTCAATGGCTTTGCATATGAAATAGTTTGTCTGGAATTTGAACCAGAATCAATGCAGTGACCCAGAAGAGAATATGGAGTATTGGTGTGTGGCATGCTCTATGCTGTTTGTCACAGCAAGTAAGCTGCTATGTATAGGCTACTTGCTGCAACTGTTGTATAACATTTTCTATATACACTTTCTTTATCAAGCCTGCCTGACTGTAACAAGAGATGGATTTAAAAGCCTAGGAGCAAGAAAAGGTAGACTTTCCAATTGCTATGCTGAAAGAAAATCTGTTGTGAATGTTGCTCTTTATTTTGCTGTAGTCTATGATAAAGTCAGAACTAAACCCCTTTCTTACCTGTTGTTCCAGCTGTGTTTGAACTGTGATGATTTGGGGAATCTGTGTACAACTTAGACATGATGGTTGACATCATGATGTTGTTATTATATTGCAAAATATCTCTGCATATCTGCTTTTGCTCCAGAATGCCTGCTGGAGGGATAATGGACAGGTATTTAGTGAATGTTTTTTGCCTATGAGAAGGACTGGTGTGAACTGGGATGTTTTGTATTCTTGCAGACACCTAGAAAACACAATGCAGAAAATGTCCACATTGGCAGGAGCATGATGAAACATACTAATTCACAGACAGAGAGGAAATAATCTATTTTTTTTTTTTAAAGAGTTAAACGTTTAATTGAAGGACCAGAGAAGGGTAGGTGAAGTGGTTTATCTACAAAGGTGCCCCATGTCCTGAAGACAAGTCCTGAAATGTATGAGAAGGATTTTGGACAGTGTGAACTTCTGCCACGGGTGAAGTCCATCGTGATTGGAATTTGCCCAGACTTGACACCTCTCAGTTTGAATCCCCGCACTGTCGGCTGCTACGCCTGCATCAACTTCAAGTTTCATGTGATCCCCCTGAGCTGCACATAACTTTTTTCCTATCCACATTTACATCTTAGTATCACAAAGTAAGAACAGTCATACAGGATCAGACTAAACATCTGTCTAGCCGGGTATCCTGTTTCTGACAGTAGCCTGGGGGAGCATATAAGAAAATGTCAAGCATGTAATGATCCTTTCTTGGTGTGCTCTCCTACCTTCTACTGAATCATGGCTTTGGGACTTCCTGACCCAAAGATAATACTAACATTTTTCATTCCCCCTTTCAATTCCAGTAGTGGTGGAAGACTTGGGACTTACTTTGTATTTTGTTTAAAACCATTTTCTTATTTTCTCATATGCAGTATGTTATGCAAGCCTTGTTTCTTACGCTGAACTGTAAAGCTCGTACATCTTTTTCCCTGTTTAAATTCCTCTTTGGGATTTTCTTCATTGTTGACATCTACCAGAATAATTTAGTTGCTAATTTATTTCTTATTTACTCTGTTAGTTAGCCACTCGTTAATGTGAGAGGACGGGCGTGGGAGTCCCTAGGGAAGCTGCTGGCTGTACAGGCTCCAGCATCATGGCTCCATTTTAGCTGCGGTGCTAGAGAACAGGGAGGAGTTAAGGTACTCAGTCCAAGATGAAATAATTGAAAACTAGCAATTCCAGGAGCCTTTCAACTCCAGAAACCTAGTGTTTCTGTGCAAGACAAGCTTGTTGTACAACCCAGTTCCCAGTATGACAGGAAGCAAGCCAGTTGCCACTTACACTGGTTTTGAATTATGTGGATAATCAAACAGTAAAATAATTTATTTGGCTTCTGGTACCCAGGAAGTTGTGACTGATTGTTTTCTAAATCAAACCTTGATTGAAAAGGATAAATGGGGCTACACTGCACAGTGTCTCCCTCCCCCTTCTTTGCAGCAGGAACTAAATGCCTCTGTGGAAGAAGGTGGTGTGAGCAAACACAATATTGAGCCAGGAAATGTTTATGCAGGAGCATGTGAAAACCTGAAGGAAAATGTAGATCTAAAAAAAAAAAAACACCTGTACCTGACAACCACTTGCCTCTCCTCACCAAATATAAGAGAGTTTAAAATTACTTGGTATTTTAGTGCACATGGATTTTCACAAAATGTATTCTACTAGTACTATAATACTGAGATCAGTTCTTTCTAACTTCAGTATTTACTTTTTCTTTTGGAGAACTTGATAAGCCAGTGTTGATACCAGCAGGGAGAGAGGATCCATATCCTTCATGGCTGTAGATGTATAAGTCTCCAGGCTCCTACATTTGAAAAAATTGCCCTTACTAGTAAACTGTTATAATTGTAACAATTCTGACTACTGGAACTCTTATCTTAGTATTAGACAGGAAGGAATAAGGAGAGAGGAGGCAATCTCTAAAAACTTAAAACATAGGAAAGAAGCAAGAAATATTACTGAGTCATTCTTTGTCACATAGTTGCTGTCTCCAGCTATGACAAAGAGTTTATAATTCTATTCTGTTGCTACTTTTATGTGTTGATAGGTTTAAGTGAAGCGATTAAGCCACCAGAACAGAAGATGCAGTCTGTGTGTCACCTAATCCAGTACTGACCCCTGCTTTCTAGTCTCTGCGGGAAGGTTCTCTTCTGCTTCCTCATCTTGTCAGCTACTTTGAATACTCTTAATCCTACTCATGTTATCTGGTATATGACAGGCCAAAAATATGTCCTCATAATTCAGTCCAGGCAAATTAGAAGATATTAAGGCCCATGTTGAAAGAGTTTGCCTTCTAGGCAAACTCATGATTTTATTGCTCAGATGTTTCACTGGGAAAACAATGTAGTCTTCCTCCTCTGTGTCATAGCAAAAATAGGCTGAAATCACCTGCTTTTCTATCTTCCCTTTCACTTCCAGCTCTCAAGAGTGCCATGCAGCTCTCTATGCACCTCTATTCTTCAGATCAATCCCCCTGCCCCATCACTTTCCCCTCCAATTTAAAATCCTACTATTCTTGTTGCCAAATGGCCTCTCCGTTGCCAGCCAACTTTCAAAGTCAGTCAAAAGTTGCTGTTCCTGTTACTGACAAAAAAGTAAAAGAATCTGGCTATAGACTAAAATTAAAAGAGGAATTGTAAGTGCATACAGCTCTGGTTATGTTCCAGTTGGCATGTTTTCCCTGCTGGTCTGCCATTAATTTTTCTTTTTTTTTTTTGTAATAATGACAAAAGAAGTATTGCCTTCCAAATGTTGAATCTTTCCCTGCATTTTTGGTTCAGAAAACTTTCACTGTGCTTCCTCCTCCTCCTCTCACTACTACTACTGCTACTTCTATTATTTATTAATTATAGTCAAGACATGCTGTCTACTACAAGAATACACCAAAGAGATGTCTTTGGTTTGGAGAACTTACACTCTGATACAAGAGACAAACCAAGATACACAGATGGAAACTGCTGTGAGACTGTATTCAGTAGTACGGCATATGGAAGCCAAGCATATCATTAGCATTATTGTTACTGAGGTTTTTGAAGGCATCAAGTGAAAGCAGATGATGAAGGTAGACTTTAAGAATAATGAAGTTGCCATGTGGTTATTAATGGGGCCTTCCTGCCTCTGACGGAAAACATTGCAGAAACCAGCGGCTCAGTTACTTAAAAACAGAAGCAAGTAGGCATGGGAGATAGAAGTGAATTAGAGACTTATGTCAGTCTCTTGATATATAAAATAGATACGAGGGTCTGAGGAATGGGCTACAAATGCAAGTAAAGATGAAGGTAAGTATCTTTCATTTTTTGTAGTAGGGAGGGCTGTATGACAAGTGATACCCAGATTAAAGTGAAGGAAGGTCATGGATCTAGTGAGTCATGGATGAATTAGTCTCTAAGGCTAAGTTTAGTGCTCTTGGGCATTGCCTTTCTGTGCTGATGGAGAAGCGGGTCTGTATCTTGTAGACATCCAGATTCTGAATCCACTCCTCTGCTCCTGCTTTATTGTCATAAGGTGGAGTGGCTGTTGAAATATGACTTTGTGTTGGTGGTAATCATCACCCAATTCGCTATGAAACTGAACTACTGTATCCCATCCCTGCTGTATTCTCGAGACTGCACAATTTGTATCCAGCCATGGATTAGCTGTTGCTTTGAATAATGTAGTGTTGTTGGTGCTGCTGAAGTTGTGATTGGAGTCCACATTCTGGAATTGTACAGTGATGTTCATGTGTCCATTAACGGATGCTGCTGATAGTCCAAATTGTTAAAGTGTTGATGTTCTGCTGTGCCAAACACAGAAAGTGAGGAAGCCTTGCGTAACTATGAGCAGGATAGACAGTAGGTACTGTACTCCAGAGCACCTTTTAATGGAAATAGAGGCAGGCTGTTGGCAAGATGTCATACAGGAATGGCTGAAACTTACCTCATGGGTTCTAAGTGTAATTTGAGAGATTTACAAAGATATTTTAAAAATAGTCAGTTTATCTGCCTGTGTGTTGAGAATTCACTGCAGCCTCTCCATTCACCCCTCAGCCAGATTCATTGTGCTGTAAACTCCTTTACTCACAGTGCTTCCTGCATTCCAAACTGGACTTGATCCTGCATGTCTCCCCTTCCTCACCCTTCTGCATGAAACTTCCTCTGCCCCTGACATGCTTTGCAAGGACTTGGTGGCAAGTGTCCTATGTGTTGAATTACAATGGTGATAACAAAAGACTGGATAATTCAGCCACTTTGCTGTCCTTTTCATTTCAGTTATTATTAATTTCAGATAATATTTATTCACTGAAATGGTATCTGTGTTGTACTGAGTGTGTAGTTTACCACTGGGCTTATTTGCTGTATTTTTAAAACTTAATGCCTGCTATCTTATCCATTGTTTCACAGGTGTGGAAAGGGCTCTGAAGCAGCTACATAGTGGAATTTAGCAGTGCATGATGTATTTTGTTAGGATTAAGAGTTTGTAAATTAATATAGTAGTTCTGATTGCTTCGGGCTATACCTGCCTGAAAAAACAGCAATAGTAGCTTTATATGATATCTGTATGTTTGCTTTTCATTTGCAGAATATATCTGAGAGACAAGCTTTCTGCTAGCCAATTTATTTTTTAGATAACAGGGACTGTCTGAAAGTACATTCAGGAGGAAAACACAGTAATTAATTTGTCACTGAAACCTGAGGGGTCCTCTTCCTCATATAGGTGATAATGAAGGTTTTGCATGTAATTAGCAGGAATAATTAGCACATTTCTGGTAACAAACAGACTGAGTGGTTCTCTGCAAATAAATTAATTGTTGTGCTAACACAGGCAATTGTCTCTTTATTGTCTGACAATGCCCCTTGTTTGCACTAAAGCCTATTTCAGACCTTAGCAGCTTTACACAAATAGGAAAGAGAATCTATAAAACTGTACCTCATCTATCTGCTTCTGAGAAACTTCAGGACCACCAAGGGACTTGTTTGTCAAGACTTGTTAAACAATTTGTAATCTTGAACATGTGTTTCACTATATTAACAAATGAATTGCTCAAATCAACTTAGTGGGTAAGCCAAAAAAACACACTAGTCAATCAAATGCTGACTCTGGGCATCTAGGAAAAGAAATGTCTCTGAAAAATAACACAGCGGTAAATTCAGAGCAAAGCTGAACAAGTCCCAGAATTCCACGTATAATCTCACAACCAAGCAGAACTCGTTTTATGTGGTAGATGTTCCTCGTAATGCGAAATCACATGGTGATGTGTGTGCCCTTTGCTACTCTGCTGTAAAAAGCTAAGGCTTCACAGGTCTACTGCCACATACCCCTGAGCAGCCTTGGTTTAGACAAGGCTCAGCCTGTATTCTGTCATTTGCTCTTTTCAGAAGATCTAAAAAGCTACTATTGAGCTAGTCTTTGTCTTCACATGTTTTGTTTCCTCCCCTTTCTCTCTTTTTTCGCTGTTTCCTCTGCTGAGTCACAACTGTCATCTCAGCAATAAGGTTACATTACCATCTGGGCTTTCATAAACAGGGGAGCTGTTGGTTATGGTGAAGCCTGCAGATAGGTTTCAACCCTCCCACCTGTCTGTGAAAAGTATGGGAGAGGAAAGGGAGAAAATGTAGTATGAAGGTGATGGGATGGCACAGGTATAGGGTTGGGTAAAAGCATAAGTTTTGTTTGGGGGAAATACTGGCTCTGCTTTTTCTTGTTACCGTAATAATTCTGCAGTTTTCCTCTGGAATGGAAACAAGGAGAGTGTAATTCATGGGTGTCTCTTTTTCTTTGAGGGTAGGGTTACTGTATTTTTATAAAATAACAATTCATAACTTCATTTCCAAATGAGTATTTGCATCCATTTGTGTTTTGATTTTTATTTTTTTGTTATTCCTCACTTTTTGCTAGTAGCCGTGGCACTGTGCAGTGCTTTTATGAATTCATGTTAGAATAATAATAGTACAAAATTTAAAGTAAATCTCAGAACGCAATGCTAGCAATTTTTGAAATGAATGTCTAAAACTACAGCAGAAGAACCAGTCCTGTGTTTTTTAGTGAGAAATGTTTAATAGAGATGGTTTCCTGAAAAAAACCCCAACCAAAAACCAAAAAAGCAGCAGTTTCCTAAACTGTTGTTTTCTGGCATGAAGTGCTTCAGTCAAAATTTAACCATTGGACCTACACATCTCCTTTTCCTGCCTTATTGGAGAAATGCTACTCATGGTACCATTTCCATGTTCTTCCTGTAGTTGACTAATAATATGTACAAGAATATGAGAAACACCACCACCACCCAGAGCCAACCAATGCTTTTGCAAGTGTCTGGGCAATGGTGAAATTTCGGGCTTGTCCATACTTGTACCTGGTTGGCTTAAATCCCTTTACACTAGTGTGGTGCATATCAGCGAGCTAACTTGTTGAGAATCATGTCAAGTGGTATACAGCTTTGGAAGCCTTGAGATATTGGCTGAATTAAGTGAAACTGTGAGTATAAAGGCATTCCCTACTAAATGCACTGTTTGTACATCTGTTCAGTCTTCCCTGGGGTAGCCTGCAATAATTTGTTGGACTTCTTCTACTGTTAGCTTGTATGACCACCTAATGTCCAGTTGTCATCATGAGAAGATAACTTCTGCGTATAAATGATGGTGTGGAGAGGGATGTAAGCCCTGGATACTGTGCAATCAAGTCTTTTACTTTTTTCATGAAGTTGCTCAGTCCTGAGCTAAGATTTAAGAAAACTTGTTAACAATGTTAATATTAATTAACAGTTTGTATGGAACTGGAGAGACAAATAGTTAATGAAAGTGGTCTCAGACAGCATAAGGTGGGGAAGAGGGGTTCTGAATGGGTTGCCTCAATACTCAGGTGAGCTTTAGCACCTCTGAATTGTTTGGAGGTGTGTGACTTCCATGAGATGTGAAGGCTTCTGTCATTCAAATTTATCCTCTTTCTGCCTGCTGAAATTGTAGGCTACCACTGCTTTGCTTGCTTGGTCTAGTGTAATTTTTCTGTCCCATTTTTTTTCCCTCTAAATATCAAGTACACAGGCAGCACTCGTTGTGTGATGTGTCTCTACTGATATACTTGTTGCTCTCTGTCTCTTTTCCTACTCTCAAAAAACCTGGCTGCCCAAGATGGTGGCACTGCATGAGTTAAATAGTAGAAGGCTTGAAGGAAAACCAGTTTTATTTTAGCAGCAGAGGCAGAAAAACATATGAATTTTTCTGTCTCACAGTTTAATTAGTGCCCTCAGCTGGGGTGTTATGAGGTAATTTGGCCAAGTCATATTACACAAGTAAGGCTACACGAGACTTTTCAAAGAAGCAAGATATTTTATGGTACTTGAAAAACTCCGATCCTTTATTGATTCCTGCAAAATGCTGTTTATCTTGTACTATACTGATTGTTGACAGCTAGAAAAGAGAATTTAAGTCAAAGGATTATTTGTGTCATCTGGTGGCAGTAGCAGTGCTGGTACAGCTGGGCAGAGTAGCTGGCAGTCTGTGATCCATGTGTACTCCCTGTACTCTCTGAGGACCCCTCAGCTCTATGGGGTGCCGTGGTATAACCTGTCCTGAGTGCCTGCAGCCCCCTTCTTGCTGCGCTCCTTAGTGCAGCTGGGTTGGTGTGGGTTAGACAATGGGTTAAGTGACTGCATGATTTGTGCTACCAACAGAAAATGTTGACAGAAAATAGATAATATCTAGGGTTAATATTGTTCTCGTTAAAACGTTTCCTTTGGTGCTAATTTTGCCTGCTGAGATATGCTATTCATATTTGAACTGCTGCCATACATAGAATTTGGTAGGATGAACCAAGTGTAATTCCTCAGCTTTTCAATAAAGCATACATTTTTTTTAGTAAAGTCTATATTTTTTACTTCTGTTGCATTAGAGCCTCCTATATGTGATGACAGCATCACGTTGGTGAAATAGATGTCTTCTCTCTTGTGTTCTGTTTGTAACAGTGAGCTAAATTCACATTCCTTATATTTTGCTCTGTGAAACCACTTGCAAAACTGTTATCCAATACAAATTAAAGTATCAGTTGCTGATCCTGCATCTCAGTGCTTTATCTATGTTTCACGAAATTGAAATAAATCAGGGTGTGAGAGACAAATCTTAGCAAATTTCTGCAGTGACCTTCTAACACTTAAATAACACCAGAACTTCTTGTAATCAGACACATCACAGCCACACACAGTAGTGGGTAAAGCACACACAGGAATTTGTGAGGTTTGCTCCAATCATGTTCTGGAAAGTTCTGTAATATCATGCAAAAGGGACTACTTTAGCAAACACGCAGCTTAACTTTTCATGCTGGGTTTCTCTGAATGCTTAATAGTACTGATAACTTTCAGAAGCCCTCTGGAATTTGCTTTTAGCCGTTGCTGGTAGCCTGACTTTACATGGCAGGATGAACTGAGGACACTTAGAAGAGCTGGAAAAGGTTTTCTTTGGCTGTTGTTTAGATTTTTTTTCCTCTTGATTTAGTTTTAATCTAATCTCTTCTGGGCACCAAGCAGAGCTGAAAAGTGAGTGACTTTTTATCTAAATTGAAGTGATAGCAATTGATCAGGTTTTCATCATCTGTCTTTGCTGTCATTGGAGCTTCCTCTGTGATCTGCAGCTGACTGAGAGAAATGAAAACTTAAGTGAATTCTTTAGCTGACTAGATGTTTATTTATAGATAGATATGTTGAAGCATGGTGATGTAGGGCAGAGTTCTGTTTCTTGCCGTGAATATAAAAGCTTTATTGATTTCATTGAGAACAGGTACTTCTTTGACTTCCATGAAAAAGCAGGATGAACCTTAGCTTTGTACCATGACTTGGGAGTTGGTCACGATGTCTGACAATAGAACAGAGAACTGGATCATCCTGCTAAGGTTTCAGGTAATGCTTATCTCCCCCTTTTTCATTTTGCTGCTGTGTCAAGGACTGGGAAGATTTTTAAAGAATGCATTTTGCAAAAAAATGCTGGTCCCACTACCTCTGTGAAATTTGATAAATACCTTGTAGAGTCTTCAAAAAGTGTTCCAACATTTTGGTTTTGTTCTGCTTCAGTTATCCTTGCATATAATTGACATTGATATGGACATCTTATTATGCAGGTTTTGCACCATTAGAACGATGGCATCACTGTGCATTAAGTAGACAAGCAGCATAGAGAAACTCAGCCTTGTCAAAGGAAAATTAACTTAAACATTTGTGAGTAATAAAAAACGTGTAAAAAGCATTTACCAGAAATTATTCTTGTCAGCTGCCAGAAATATTAGCTTAAAATGGAAAAGCAGAGATTTTAATTGCAATATGCTGCCTGGTCACTACAACAAAATTTTCTGAGGTCTTACTCCAGGAAGATCTATTGTCAGTACAACTCTTCTAGTCACTGTGCATTGGTTCCACCAACCACAGGGAATTCTTCTCATCTGAGTTAAATATTAGCATAGTTTTCTGCTTGCAAGATCTGTGCTGCTTTTTAACTTAGAAAGTAATCTCCTTGGCAAAGGATTTGATCAAATGAGGGAGGAGAAAACCCGAATCACCAAAATAATACCTTAAACTTTGGTTTTTGATTTTCTTTAGAATGGTGCAGGGCATAATTTCAACATTTTATTCATTGAATAATTACATTTCCAAATGTCATGACAGTGAAACAGGAGTTTGGGGGTATATATGATATTCGTTCTGATAAATGTCCTTGAATTCTTCTTGCTAATTCACCATATACTTGCAGAGCTGATCTAAGCATTAGAGCAAACATTTACAGCTCATGTTATTAGGAAGCATAGGAGAAGGATCTAAGAATCAGTAAAGGCTTTCTACCATGAAGCGTGAAGGTAAAAACAAATTTTTCTTTTTTTCCTCCATGTGTTCGTGGCTTTTCCTCTATGTTGAAGGGCAGAAAAAAATGTTGGCTCAGAGGAATAGCCTTTTTTGTTTGGATCTTTACTCATTGCTCTTTCTTAATGATGCTCACTGAAGTTCACCAACACTGAAACATTTATTCACTCACAGTCTACAAATTGCAAATAGCAGCTGAGCCTCTGTTGTGTGTTTTTGCTATTCCAGAGGGGTAAGAATGGTTTCTATGAGCATTGGAATGTATGTGTTTTTAACACTAATCAAATGTTTCTAGCAGTCAAGTAAACAACTGTTATTAAAGTTATGGGTCAAATTGGAATATATTGCATGGTAGGAAGACAGGTTCTAGGGGGCAGTCGCTTCTTTTGCCCCCTGAGAGTGTTGTTAATTCAAATCACTCATCAGTGTGAAAGTTGCTGTGGATGGCACTTTTGAGTCTAAGGATTGTTTATTGCTTTGGTAGTAGAAAATGAAATCATATGTGCTGAGCTAATAAAATGTTATTATAGATGCTGTCTCTGCATGCTGAAATCTAAAGATATACATTGAAATAGACCTGATTATGTCTGTGAGCATTCAAAGGGATAGCTGTGGATTACCTTCGTCAATTATTCCTACTGCTTAATAAGAAAACAACAGTTAATGAATAGCCTTAAACTTCAACAGGAGGGAGAAATCCCCTTTTTAAGAATTATCCGAAAGCTTTGCATTCTGGTGGTGGGAAATATGAATAGACAAATTTGTCCCTTCTATTTTCGAATTCATTGTCAGGTTGAGGATTCAGCCACTGAATTTGCTTTTTGTATGTAGAGGCTATGGAGAGAGGACTGGAGTAGAAAAGAGCAAACAATGGCCTGCTTTCAGAAATAAAGGTAGAGAACATGTAGAACACAGTGAACTCAGAGCAAAAATCTTCCACGTTTTCAAAATATTAAATGCTAACCTAAGGTAGCCTAGCTTTTTCATGGCTCGTAAGAATCAGTTTCACTTGTAAGAAAAATGGATCCCAAATTTAGGTTTTAGTTTTAGGTTTTGGATTTTAGAATTCAGTTTTGTTACTCCTCAAAGAAGAGGATAAGATATTTGCCAAGTCTCCAACTCTACAAAGGCAATTCAGCCCTCATAGGAGCAATTATGCAATAGCAAAGGCTGCCAAGGGCTGTTTTGTAACCAGTATCACTGGAATATGCAAGACTCAACAAGATGCTTATCTGTCAGGGGTGGTGTAGGATTAGTGAAATTATGCTGCAGGAGGCTTGGATTTAGAAAGCCTTTGAAATGCCACAGACTAAAATTTTTCCTAACCCAGATGATTCTAGGAACACATTGTAAGAGCTGTTATATAATGGGATCAGCATTAAAAAGAAAATGTATATATTAAAAAAAAAGTGTTTTTGTTAATCTTTTATTCCTTCTTGCAAAAGATGTTAGTTTTTGGCATCATGGATACATTTTACATAAAGTGCCTGATACTAAAAGTGAAGAGCAGAAAAATGTGCACACATGTACAGAGTTTAATTATGATTAACCTTTAATAATGATCATTGGCTGTTCTCAGGCAACAGCAACTCTTCATAACCATTTTCCCATGAGAAGAATAGGTGATCTGGAATTGATTACTTGAGGCCTTTTTGCACCAAAACAGAATAATTCAGCGTCACATAAGGGATTATCTGGCATTTACTGAGAAACAAAGCGTTTATTAAAATTTCTGTTCCTGAGACAGAGCCCTTGGGTAGGAAGTTTCATCCTCTATAAGGACTCCATGTATAGCAAGGGCTTTTTCTTTTCACAGCCATGGTTAGCATTCTGTGGGTCTAGTTGTAGCCTCTAGTCATTATGAGGCTTGAAAACATTGGCTTCAGTGGGGCAGCACATTATAGTAACCCAATATAGAATGTGGTCCAAGGAGCTTTTAATTTCTGGGGAAGTAAGATAAACTTCTCAACCTGATCAATTTGTGAAACTGTGAGTCTTAAAAATATTCTAGAATCATAGAATGATTTAGGTTAGAAGGGCCCTTAGGCCTTCCTGTAGTCCAAACCCCTGTTCAGAGCAGGGTGAACATCACAGTTAGACCTTGTGGTGAAGAATGGAAGAACACCAGAGCAGTTCATAGTCAGTATTGCACAGGAAATATATGACCAGTCCAAAATCACTAGTGAGTCCCAGTAAGGCAAAATGGCTTTTGTGGATGCTAAATTGATGGATACTCCTCAAATGTACTGAACACCGCTCATGTTATCCATTTTTGTTGCTGTATACACTAGTAACTTAGTTTTGGCACTTCTTCACAGAACTTCATTATTCCTCTTTTCACTTTTCAATGCGATCTTATCCTTATTCTTGCAATTTATTTTAATCAAGTTTTGTATGACTTTCTTTGTTCATACGAATGGATCATCTGTAACAATACTTCCAGTTTTATCTTCTATTCAGAGGTCTGTGTAGATTTTAGGCATGTTGAAGAATCTCTTCCCATGACCACATGTTCTTTCTCTTTGAAAGAGCCAGCTCAGTGGCCTGTTCAAACTAGTTCTGGGGTGGGCTGTCAAGCGGGAGTTGAATTACATGTGGAGCAATTGCTCTGTCTGTTGAAGCAAGAGTATACCATGAAGGATAAATAAACTTTGAGATTGTCTCAAATACTTAAAAATACTAATTAATAAATTTTTGTCTTCCCAATTGCTCCTGGCTCTTGTAAGACTGATATGACCATTGTTTATTTCATATAACTTTATATGTTTTGCCAAACATACAAGATTAGAGTGTAGGTAACTCCTAATGATAGATGAGGGCAAGTCAGCTGACCAAGGCTGATAGTCTGCAATACAGGATTTCTCTATTAAGAACCATGTCCATCTTCATGTCACCCTGACCTAGCAAACCATTTTGACTGAGGGCTTGACTATATATTGAACTAGTCAAGAACAGCCACTCCAGAATTCTTTCTGAATAATTGTGTGTGTCTGTATATTTATTCCAACTACATCTCCCTGCACTCTCGGTTATTTGTATTTGTTCATAATAGCCATTTAAAATTAACATGCTCTTTTAATCCCAGTTGAAGCATAAACAGGATCTGAGTCAATAATGTTAAGATTAATTTTTTTCTGAAGTTACCATGCTTGTTAGTAGGTGTTTTAGGCAAAATGCTATAACCTGGGTTTGTCACAGCTAATTCTAGCACTGGACTGAGGTCTTATTGTTAAGGATATT
Source organism: Buceros rhinoceros silvestris (assembly GCF_000710305.1). Classification (NCBI taxonomy): domain Eukaryota; kingdom Metazoa; phylum Chordata; class Aves; order Bucerotiformes; family Bucerotidae; genus Buceros; species Buceros rhinoceros. Next base: position 1,065 of record NW_010422766.1, on the reverse strand, counting down.
CTATTTTGTCCTCTTTCTGCAATTAGACGCCTGTGGATTACCTAGAAAGCCAGTCAGCATGTCTAATGTATGTCTGCCTCTCTGTGATAGCAGAAGTCTCCTGAGATGAGAGGCTAGTTATTTAAGCACCTCAGTTAATGCCAGTGTTATGGGGGATGAATCAGAACCAGGGTCACTAAGACCTCCATCTGCACAAAAGAAGGTGTTCAGACTTATGTCCTGATTGCTATATTTATGCAGCTTATAGGATACCATGAAATCTTCCAGGTCACCTGGTGTAGATTTATTTTGTTCGCTTCATTATTTTTTAAGAAAAAAATTACTGTGTAGTTTGAATATCATTGAAGCAGTGATTTCTGCCATGCTTTCAATTTCAATGTAGGATGGACTTGAAAATGCCATGATTTTTCCATTGCAGCAAAACTTGTAGTTAGTATGTGGTGTCTCAAATAGGGCAGGTCAATATGTGTAAGAAGAATGAAGGTAATGTGAAAGAACATTCTTGTAGATAGAGAATACAGAAGAAAGAACCAAAGATTACAGACAGGCAAGAGGGAACCCAAAGAGTTCTTTCAGGAGAGTAAAAAGCTACAGACAGAGGTGATGCCCTTAAGCTGATTTCAGTTTTACATAAATGTGCTGGATAGTGAGTTGTGATGGCTGAGTGACCTCATGAAAGTTCTGTTCCTGCTGTAGGTGGGATCGAAGCTGAGGCAGTGGTTTCTTTTGATTCCATACCTAAATCTGACAGAATTTGCAAGCTGGGTACTTAATTCAAAGAAAATTGTCTTACTTGGCATGAAGAATGAGTGATAGTCATCTGGGGACTGCAGTTGCTAGGCTAGCTCTTGAACGCCATGGTGTAAGGTAGCAGTTAACTGTATCTTCTAAGTAAATCTGTTGTCTTTTTGTACAAAATCTGTTTTTTGTCTGTGAGGATATACCTTGAGGTGATGTCCTTCAAAGACAATGCTCCCTCCCTCTCCAAGCTCCCTACCTCCCCAATAAATATGGGAGCAGCAGCTTCAGTGCAATTAAAGAAAACATGTAACATAATATAATATA
>NW_010422765.1:0-14907 GCF_000710305.1 Buceros rhinoceros silvestris | reverse complement strand
AGGTATATCGGTCCCTCGACCCTTAACAGATCCTTTCATAAAATCACGGAATCATCTGGTTGGAAGACACCTTTAAGATCATCGAGTCCAGCCGTTCCCCCTGCACTGCCAGGGTCCCTAAACCATGTCCCTCAGCACCACACCCACACAGCTGTGAAACCCTCCAGGGATGGGGACTCCACCATCTCCCTGGGCAGCCTGGGCCAAGGCTGCACAACCCTCTCTGCAAAGAAATTCTTCCTGATATCTCACCTAGATCTCCCCTGGAGCAACTTGAGGCCATTTCCTCTCCCCTGTCACATGGGAGCAGAGTCCAACCCCCACCTCCCCACAGCCTCCTCTCAGGCAGTTGTCGAGAGCAATGAGGTCTCCCCTCAGCCTCCTCTTCTCCAGCTGAACAGCCCCAGCTCCCTCAGCTGCTCCTCACAGCACTTGTGATCCAGACTTCATTGCCCTTCTCTGAACACGCTCCAGCCCCTCAACGTCCTTCTTGGAGTGAGGGGACAAAACTGGACACAGCACTCAAGGTGTGGCCTCACCAGTGCCCCCAGTCCAGGGGGACAATCCCTGCCCTGCTCCTGCTGGCCACACCAGTGCTGGTACAAGCCAGGATGCCATTGGCCTTCTTGGCCACCTGGGCCCTCTGCTGGCTCCTGTTCAGCCACTGTCTACAAACACCGCCAGGTCCTTTTCGACTGGGCAACTTTCCCTTTTCCTCCAGACAGACCAAAAGCTCAGCTGGTGCAGGTTAACACAGCTTCGGCAGCCCACTGCTTTTTGAAATTCCAGAGGATATTGCTCAGTTCGTATTTGTGCTTCCTACTGATCGGTCGTGCTCGCTCACTTGTTTGTCTGAAAGCAGCACGTCTGTTTGATAAGCAGCATCTAAGAATGGAGACTTAACGCCTGTTGCTGCCCCACGTCATTACTGAAGCTCTGTGCACTGTGGGCTCCATGTTACATGATAGAGATGCTAAAGCGTTTCCTCCTCTCCTCCACATACCACTTTTACTGTGATGGTTTATTTTTCCAGTGTGTTCGACCTGAATTATAAAGGTCTGAATGAACTAGTGATCCTTTCTTGGAGCTCTGTTGCTTGGTCTATATTGTTCTTTTTGGTGTACAGTAGCTTTCCTCCTGCTTCTGCATATTTTTCCTTTATCTGAAGGACTTTTCCTCTCAGTGAAGACAGAGTCCAGGCACCCAGCAAAACACGTCTTTAACCTTCAAATATATGGGAAATATAATTCAAATCAAAACTTCCTCTCAAATCCTCTTTCCCACACTGGGAGGGATATCACAGTCAATTCCCACAGCAGGATGTCTGTCCTTAGTCCTTCTTTCCAACCCCTGGGACTCCCTTGGTCTGGCATTCCCTTCTTTTGTCTTTTCTCAGTTACTCTCTAACCTCCCACATCCTCTCATAGGCTTTTGCTTCTGCATACACCTTTTTTTCACAACTGGTTCTATGTACTGAGTTATTTAATTTTAGCTACATATTACCAATAAACCCAGACTAGAATTTATTTAGTGCAACATTTCCACCTACACATGGTACTTCATGGTGCCATTCTGCATTACCAGTTATTATGACTAATAATCTAAATTATTAGGAACAGCACTGCCGTTATAACTCGGTTTTTTCTGTTTCTGTATCACCACGTTGCTTTTTGTTTTATTCATTTTTACAACAGCCCATCTTCTCTTGTAATGCTTTCTATTTTCCCTTCTCATTCATCATGATTTAGCAGTAGTTATTTTTAATATATATTCTCAAACAAACTATCTATCCAGCTGGAGTTGTCATCCCCATTTAATTTTCATTTCAGAACAGTGTCACTGTCAACCGTAGTGTGGGTCACCTCTAATACACTGAATATGACAACAACAACAAGCGAAGCTGTCATGATCCAACAGGGACCCTACCAATGATCAAATTTGAGAAAAAAACCCAAATAACCAGAAAGAATTTAACAGGCAGGAGGGATGTGGCAAAGAGGGAGACTGTAGATTTTAGAAAAACACAGTTGTATGTGCTGTAAGGAAGTGAACTAATTAAACCAGCAAACCTGCCTGAAAAGGGACAAAGCATGCTGGACAGTGTGGCTAACCGTATGGTCTCGTTCTGCACACGCTGTAGGTGATAAGAAACAAATTGCTATTTTGAAGTATGGCAGGAGAGAATTGGAATTGAAACATAGGAGAATAACATCAATATTATGCAATTACCGTGTGTCTGCGGTGGGGAAACCGGAGTCTGCAGAGAGATACAGGAGCCAAACTGCTCAAATGTAAAAAGTTTACAGAGGTAAATTAATTCCCAGGGGAAGTTGAAAGGTGCACCGGAGACCCCTGTACACACAGAACCCCCGAAAAGTAATACTTCTCTATAAACACAGAACGGAGAGGAATAGGAGAAGAAATGTAAGGATCTGTAGCTGATGTGAATATCAATTCCTCCTAACTTCAGGAGGTAACACTTCTCCAAACGATTTCTGTACTCTTCAAAGGGGAAACAAAGGGTCCTCCTTATCCCTGCACCCACAATGGGGCTGTTCATCTCCGGGGTTTGGATAGCTGCTGCTCTCTGTTCCAAGGGCGCCTCCGCGGCAATGACCACCAGGGTTTTTCTCTGGAGGAGAATTCATTCAAAGTCTCCTGGTCAATGCTGTGGAGGTTGCTATTCACAACCTCTAAGGAAGAGAAGGAGCAAACCCATCAGTTACTAGTGAATTCTTCCTTCCTTCTTACTGCTATGTCAGAACATGTCAAAAATTACAGAAAACTGTTTTTGTTGGTTGGGACACAGATTTCTCAGATGATCTTTAAAAGTTATGCCAGTTTGCATCCATGAATGTAGCATGAGACTGAAAACCAAATCCAGTCATGTATAGGAATGGGAAACTCCTTGAGCACTGGAACCAGCTGCTGAATAATAATAATAATTTCATTTTCCCATCAGAAAAGAGAAATCCGAGGGAGAAGATGGCACAGAAATAAATACATGTATAGGTATATATATATAAATATACATCTAAAAATGCATTAAAGTAAGATCGTTTCCATCTAGAAGCTTTGATTCACCTATTCTAAACATCTAGAATCAAAGGGACAATCATCAGTTTTACTTCTGTCATTCTCCATGACAGACCGCAAGGCTAAAGATTGGTCAGAAATTCTGCATGAAACCATGCTTTCTGAAAAATAGTGCATTGGCTCTGGCTGAGATGGAGCAAATTTCCCCACAGCAGCGCTCGCAGTGCTGTGCTCTGTCTGTAGGGTAGCTAGGGGAGTGTTGATAACACACCGGTGTTTTGGCTACTGCTCAGCAGTGCTCCCACAGCATCAAGCTGCCTCTCCAACATCCCCCCTTCACCAGGACCTGGGCAAGATCTTGGGAGGGGACAGAGCCAGGACAGGTGACCCAAACTGACCAAAGGGATATTCCGCACCATGTGACATCCATAAAAGCTAAGAGAAAGGGCATTATTATGACATTTGTCTTCCAGAGCAACTGCTACATGTCCTGAAGTCCTATTTCTCAGGAGGTGGCTGGTTATCACCTGCTTTTCCTTTTCTTCTGGTCATGGCCTTTGCCTTTTCTTTATTAAAATGCCTTTATCTTGATCCACAAGTTTTTTCCATCGTATGTTTTCTCCTCCCCAACCCCCTACTCCGTCTTGCTGAGGAGAGGAGTGGTAGAGTGGTTGGACCTGAAGTCCAGACAAGGATAACCCCCCACAAGAGACATTCAAGGAAATTGAATGATCTTTAAGAATGAGAGTTCTTAACCACCCAACATCAAGGAGCAAATTTTTTGGATACCCAGAAATCGCTTGGTTTGTGTAGATACTTTTCTCTTATTCACATTGCAAGAGACATTGAACCAGATGGCTATTCCGTAAGAAGTCTTGTGTAAAGTAAATGGAAATATATTTTTACCAATATTCCTTTTTTAGTACAATTTAATTTTGGTATTTTTCTTCTTTTTTTTTTAATGAAGCAAAAAGATTTTTTAAAAAACTGTTTAATCCCTTATTTTTAAGTGAGAAAAGAAATTGGGGAAAAGAAGAGGAAGAAACAAAAAAGCAAACAGACATTAGAATAAGCAGGAAAAATCTACAAACATTTTCAAAATCAAGTATGTTGAAGCTGTGAAAAGATTTTTAGGTTTTATTTTGTTAATAAAAAAATATGATTTCCCCCTTTCTTTTTACCTAGCTATGATGCTCTGCAATGATTTCTTAAACCTGGGAGTTTTATACCGGACCTATATGAAACTCAGGGGCACGGTACGAACTACCCCTGAGTTCCCGAGTCTCTCTGCCTGCAGGATCCTTCAGCTTTTCCCAGTAAGAGCTGAAGATTGAGCCTGGAGACACTGCAGATGACCAGGGAGTTTGAGCACGGCCATGAACTCAAGCTGAGCTAAAGTGACAGCACAGATGTAACCTCTTTCATCCAATATTAAGATTTGCCAGCACTACGTGTTGGCACAAGCAAATGTGATAATAAAATATCCTGAGGCAGATTAAAATGGAAAAGTCTGGGTTTAGAATCCAGGAAAGAGGAAGAAATGGATATAGTGTTAAACACAAGGGGAATTTTGTGTGAGTTGCCTAGGGATGCACGAAAAATCCGAATCAGAATTATTTAAGAATGTGTCAAAATCAAGATAACTGAATAAAGCCAAACCTTCCACAACCACTCTTTGAAAAACAGTGCTATGGGATAGGAATCTTTCCCTTAAATAAAGCCCTTGTGGAGAGATAGCGCAGGATGATCTTTATACAAGACTGAGAAAGAGAGGAGAAAAATACAAGACAAAGTCTTGACAGGGGCAATGTAAAACTAGATACAAGGCAAAATTCACCAGAAGAACAACAGTTAAGCCCAAAGGACTGAAATCTAGCAAGCCAACAAGACACCCCATTCTGAAGAGAGGAGGGAAAGCCTGAAGAACCTGGAGTTCATATCACGTTGTCACAGCAACAGAAACATTAAGATTTTATTGATTTTATCAACCCTTTCAGGACCTCTCTTTTTTCTCTCTTAGAGGATGCTCTCCCCAGGCTTTGTGAGGTACCTTTGTGTCCTCTGATTCTTCTTCATGAATTATTTTCCAGCAAGAATTTTTGTGTATTTGAGAAAATCTATTTCCAATCTGCAACAGCCAGGACAGCCTGAAAATTATGAAGCATGGATGGATTAAGGCTAAAGGCAAAGCAGCTTGGAAAACCCACACCTTTACATCTAGGTCCTGAGCTTATAAAACTCAGGACATCTTCATCGCGTCCAGTGAGGCACTGAGGTATCTACCTCTAGGACGCATTTCCCGTGTTCTGTGGAGAAGCTTCAAAGGTTACGTCAATGCTGATTTTCATACCGGAAAATCGGGTGTTACCTCACCTTTAATTCTAATTTATATTGCTTTCAAATGGAAAGAGGGAGTATAGGAACAAAATCAATGAGGGCTTAAAAGAGATTAGAGGGTGTTTCCTCTTGCCTGCCCTTATACCTGTTTGCACACACCGTCTATCAGACAGATTGCTGCTTCATGTTAGCATCTTTCATAAATTTATCTCGTGAGTCTTGACCCACTGGCCAGTCACCTTAATATAAAGTCTGAAAGGATGAATACAGTTCTACTGAGACATTTCAGAAAAGTAAATATATTAAATAATATCTTTTTAGATAGACAAATTCAAATCCCTCCCTGCCGAAGCTATAAAATGTACCAGTAAATGTCAACACCAGCGTTGGCCAGGTGTGCTCAGCAGCTGAAAATCAGGCCTCCGGAAACACCTTTATTGGAAATGTTCCCAAAGGAAGCATTTACCAGGGAAATGCCTTTTCTTAATGGGAAAAAATCCCTCTTCGCAAGCGTTGCTGCATTCCTCTGCTGATGAAATAGATTCTTCTTTCCGTGACACATGGAAATTCAAGGCTGACTGATAAAGTTAATGCAATAAATATGGATGGAGGGAGGGAAGAGGGAGGGTGGAGGGATAACAGATAAAATTCAATTCATGAATACGTATATATATATATCAGTATATACATATCTATACACCAATAGAAATAGAAAATGGAATGAGTTTTGCATTTCATTGAGCCTACTGGGGAAAAGTTTTAACTGCATTAGGCATCACAATGAAAAAGAGAGGAAGGGATTTTTAATGCTGCTGAATCTGAGGGAGCTACGTGTGACACCGTACCACCTGTTGAAAACATCATTACTGTAGGGGTTTGTGCCTAAGAGACTCATTCAACCAGTATTTATAATTCTAAAATCTAAATGAAGTGAAACTGCGAATGAGAGTGCTCTCACTACTGTGAAGTTGATAGGACGAGACAGAGTAGATAAATCGTGAAGGAAGGCTCGGTCAAAACAAGGAGCAAGGTGCTCCATTTCGATACCTCCCTGGACATTTTGGCCTGAGCTGCTCGGACTTGGGTAATGGAGATGAATGGTGGATGACAATAAAGCAGTGGTCCCTTTCTCATGCATAAGGAATACAGTTATCTTCTGCCATAGCAGTAATTAGCACCATAATCAGCGTAATCCATCCATTTAGGATCCTTGATGTGTTTTTCAGACGCAGCCAGAGAAAGTACAATTGTATTGGCTTCAAGCGGTTTTGAGACTGCAGTAGCTTTAAGAGCCAAACACCAGAGCTATGAATATCCATGTCCATTAGTGCTGATGAGCCTTGTTTGATCGTACATACAAGCAGAAAACATGTCCATGACTTTGCTTTTTTGGTCTTTATGGTTGTAAGAGATGAAAAAGTGCTAGAAGATCTGATCCAGAAAATAATTGCAATTGTAAAAACGAAGAGATTTATACATATGACAACACGTCTGAATCCAAGACAATGAATGTAATGGGAGAAAGAAACTAATATTCTTCAAATATGATGCTTGCTTAGTGTTAATGAATATAACAACAAATAAAAGAGAGCCTAGAAGTGAGATCATAATTGGATTTTTGATTTTATAAACTGGTCAGCCACTAACTCATGCCCTGTTTCTGTTTTGCACCTCTCAAAACAGCTGCCTCCCAAACAAATAATTTTAGAGCTTACAGAAGAATTCGGATGTTGAATTCAGATGCAACACTACGTTGCCTTGAAACTGTTCCCTGTTACCTTATTGTTTAACAGCACAGACAGAATCAAGATAAATTTTTGGAACATGTTTCATCCTAAGCATGAGGGTGGTCAGTAGAATTGTCACCTTGGACTTCCTGAGGGAAGACCTTGGTCTGTTTAGGAGCCTTGGGAGGCAGGCCAGAAGGGCAAACGAGTCCAGGAATGCTGAACATCCCTCAAGAAGAAACTCCTAAAGGTGCAGGAGCAAGTCGTCCCCATGTGCTGAAAGAAGAGCCTGCAGTGAATAGAGTTCAATCCAGTTGGTGGCAGGTCACTGGCAGTGTCCCCAGAGCTCGCTATTGGGCTCTGTTCTCTTTAACATGAGGGAATTGAGTGCACCCTCAGTCAGTTTGTGGATGATACCAAGTTAGGCAGGAGTGTTGATCTGCTTGCAGGTCAGGAGGCTCCACAGAGGGATCTGGACAGGCTGGATCGATGGGCCAACTGTTGGGTCCTGCACTTGGGTCACAACAATCCCTTGTGATGCTAAAGGTTGGTGGAAGAGTGACTGGAATTTGCCCAGCAGAAAAGGCACCTGGGGGTGTGGGTCAACAGACAGCTAAATATGAGCCAGCAGTGTGCCCAGGTGGCCAAGAAGGCCAATGGCATCCTGGCTTGTACCAGCACTGGTGTGGCCAGCAGGAGTAGGGAAGTGATAGTCCTGCTGTACTGGGGGCACTGGTGAGGCCACACCTTGAGTGCTGTGTCCAGTTTTGTCCCCTCACTCCAAGAAGGACATTGAGGGGCTGGAGCGTGTCCAGAGAAGGGCAACGGAGCTGGTGCAGGGTCTGGAGCACAAGTGCTGTGAGGAACAGCTGAGGGAGCCGGGGCTGTTCAGCTGGAGAAGAGGAGGCTGAGGGGAGACTGAATTGCTCTCTACAACTGCCTGACAGGAGGTTGTGGTGAGGTGGGGCTTGGTCTCTTCTTCCAAGTAACAAGTGACAGGACAAGAAGGAATGGCCTCAAGTTGCACCAGGGGAGGTTTAGGTTGGACATGAGGAACAATTTCTTCCCCAAAAGGGTTGTGCAGCCTTGGCACAGGCTGTCCAGGGCAATGGTGGAGTCCCCATCCCTGGAGGGGTTTAACAGATGTGTGGAGGTGGTACTGAGGGACAGGGGTCAGTGGGGACCTGGCGGTGAGGGTTGAACAGTTGGACTCGATGATTTTAAAGGTGTCTTCCAACCAAAATGATTCTGTGATTCATTTGATAGATATTTTTTTCTTCATTTACAAAAGTATAAGAAATGTCAAAAATTATCTCTTTTTCTGTCTCTGATACAGGTAACATCCCAAGGAAATTCCTGCAGCACCATTGCAAAATATTTATATCATATTTTATTGTTTTGATGTAATGAAACTAAATCAAATTTACTAAAAAACCTCCCAGATAGATAAAATGCTTCTGTCATTTTCACAGGACAATGTTTTTATTGAGCTTGGAAATGAACAATGTAAGAAAAAGCACTGAACTGAGGTAATCACGGCTGTTTCAAGGGATGGTAAACGCTGACAGAAAGAGCCAGCAGATCAATACATGTCTCTGAGCCTGGTGTTAGGGGCAGAACTCAGGGTTTTTTGATCATGGGTCGGTTTGCACAACCCCAGGCCTGCTGCGACAGTTGGGGTACACCTTTCTCAAAGGGGAAAAGGATCTTTGCACAGGGCTTAGCAGGGATCATTGAAAGAGCTTTACATTAGATTTGAAAGGGGGAAAGAATGAAACCAACTTCACTAAAGATAATCCTGGGGGCAGCACACCGGTGTTTGAGGGACATTGTGCTAGCGAGGTCCTTCACTCTGCTGTCTCAGTGGAGGTAGGGATGGACACCCATGTAGCAGCAGAGACGCGAGGGTTATTGATGTGTTAGAAACCACAGAAGTGCCTGAGAACGGTCGGCTTCTCCAGACAAAAAGGTGGCAAGATCAACAGCCCACCTTAAGTGCAGCTACACCAATGGCCACAGATGGGCAACAAGCAGCAGGTTGAAGCTATTGTGCAGCAGGAAATCTATGACAAAGTTGCTGTCACAGAAACACGGTGGCATGACTCACACAGCCAGGGTGCTGCATTGGATGGCTTGTAAACTCTTCAGAAAGGAGAGACAAGGATGGAGAGGTGGTGGGGTACAACGGTACGTTAGTGTGCTAGGTGCTAGACACAAATAAAAAGTTGATGTCTGCATTAATGTTTTTACTGTCTAAACACATCATTAATTAACAAACAGTCAAGTTCTAGTTGGGATTTTCCTTAAGTTCAGAACGAAAACTGAATTCTGCTTCGTAGTGTAATGACATGGTGATTGCCAGTTTCCTCATGAGAACTTACAAGTGATCTTGACAACACAGGGAAGCTACCCCAAATCACAGAGAAATCATCTGGGGATGTTTGCTTCACACTTTAGAAGTGGACAGTGAGCAGAGCCTCAATCTGTTCACATGGGACTGGCAGCTGTGTCATCAGTGGAATTCTTCCCCTGTGCTGAATTCCCCCAGTTAAAGTCTTGCCCATGGGGCACCTGTTGCTTACTCCTGAGACTGAGTGAATTGCTGTGTGTATTTTCAGCCATTCTGAAGAAGAAGACTGACTCAGATCTCCCAGGGAGAATTTGGGGGGTTACGGGTATTGGTACATCCGGCACATCTACCTACCCTTCGGGTCTGCAGACCGGAACCCTCATGTCCTCACCTAGGGGAGAGAGTTGTCTGTCTGGGGAGACATAAACGTCTGGGGAAATTCTGTGATAAAAGCCACAAAGTAGGTTTTTGAATACTGGGCAGGAAATGTGAAAGAAAATCACAGCTGACAGGTTTCTAATACCCATCCTCTGGTCAGGGCCAAAACAGCATCGTGGTGAAATCCAAGTCCATAAATTCGCAAACGTTTTTTCTACAGCGCTTATTGTGATGTAGTTCAGATTTCAAAATCACTGGTGCCAATATGAGCCAGGAGCTTGGCGCACAACTGAATATACCATGCAGGAGAACCACTGTCCAACAAAAATTCTCCAGATAGCTTTAAAAGAGCAGCTGAAATGAGACTGTGGCTTCATATCAGCAGAGTGATTGTAAGTGAAGACTCACGTAGCTGCTACACTACTAGCAACCATTGAATAGAAAAGAAATATCAGTTGATTCCTATCATCCTGCTTGCTAAACTTCCTTTTAAAATACGTATTGTAATCCAGTTAACATAAACAATCTCTTATCTCTTAGGTAATTCAAGCGTATGATTCTTCCTTAGCATACTGGTATGATTTCTTGGTTAGAAATCTGTACTGGTGTCTTTCCATGAAAGTCCCAGGCCATCATCCACAAAACTGTTAGAATACATATCAATAAGAAAGTGAGGAAAAAAATAAAGAAAAAGCAGGTTACCAGTCTAAGAAGAAAAATTTGAGGGATACTCATGAAAATCTTCAGTTGCCTAAATTTGAAAAAAAAAAAAGAAGCAGCCTTGATGAGGAGAACACGTTGTTGACCTAGTCAACATGATGAGAGAATAAGTAATGAACTTCACTTCTGTTAACTGCGTCACAAGTCAGAACGAAGGATGCTTATGTTTATCCATCAGAACAACTCAGCCTTGGCAGTCCAAGCTCCTAGTTTTATGGCCTATTGTGGAGCAACAGAAACTTCTGCTGTGAGACAAAATACGCATCCACAGAAAGGAGAGTGTTTCCAGCCTGCCTTGTGTGTCTGGCCACGAGCAGGTGCTTCATGTCGGTGCTGCATGGGCATTCAGCTACTGGGACAGCAACATTGCCCAGAGACTTTTCTACATCTCATGATGCAAGAAGAAACGGGTCTGACAGACGCTTCCAGGCTACGCTATCTGCCAGTAAGTCACTGGTCGACCTGTGACAAACAAAATACCTCTAAACATCTGTCCCAAAAAAGGGTGAAGGTGGCGCAGGTGAAAGAATCAATGAGCTGTCAAGCTTTCCTCTGTTCTCTTGTAGAGTTAAATGATGGTCAGCTGCATTGCGGGTGTGCGGTGAAGGGTTTGCTTTATGCTCGGCTTTGTTATGAGGAAGGGCATTGTCTGTTATGTCAACCAGTTATCCCAGTCTTCAGGTAATTCCTTGATTAGGAAAAAAGAAAAAGAAAAAGAAAAAATAATCCATTTGTTGTTCTCTTTATTATAAATGCAAAGGAACCAAGCACTGCTTTGGAAAGCACTGAGCATAAAGCCAAATGTGAAACATGCTGAAACTCTTTTCATAAAATTAATGAGAATGAAAAAGACATTTATTTCCGTACTCCAAGTATTTCTCCAAACCCAGTGACAGAAAATGCACGTGACAGTTTTTATTGTGATGCATCTGACTGTTGCAGAGTTTGCTTTGAAAAAGTACACCTGTTTTTTGGAGAAGGGACGATGGTAATGAGGTTTCAAATCCTGATGCCTGATTTCCTCCATTCACGTTCTTTTACCAGTCACCTACTTAGCATTCAGTAGAGAGCTGTTTTCCACGTCTCAAGGAAAAAAGGTAAACAACAATTGCTTCTCAAAAAAGAAAATGTTTACACATATATTTTTTTTTTAAACAATAGCAATAACCTGACACCAATGATACGACTCTCAGTTTTCTAAGGGGAGCCCTTTCCATCTGTGACAGGTCTCACAATGTTGAGTCATATCATCACAGCTCAGAGCCGACCTACACAACCTATTAAAAACTGATGTCACTCTAGCTAGAGACTGTAAAGGTGCATATAAACCATGTCTTCCATGTTCTTCAAATTGATAAAAACGTTTCATTAGTTATTTGTTCTCTAGATTTGTCATGCTAGCACCACTGGTGTAGAAGGAGACCCTAGTGCCATCTGAAAATCCACATTCTGGATGACAGTATTTAAATAATGATCTTCCATATTCACACAAATGTCGTCTTGGGACATTAAATCTCTTAGCCAGTCTTGCTTATAGTTCACATATCAATTGTTTTCTGAAACAGAAAACTAGGGGTGAGGGTGGTGTGGACCTGATGTTCTCGCTAGGAAGTCTGTTCAGATCAATTACTTTTGAAACAATATCACGTGTCTCGTTTTGCTGAGACCATGTAGAGGAACGTAATTGCTCTTTTTCTATTGTCGCAGTTAAATTATATTCAAATTGCCCTTTGGAGGATGAAAGGAATTATGTCTCTTAAAAATTTAGGTTTTTCTTTTAGACAGATAAACTGAGTCACATAGAAAGTGGGTAAGAACAACTCAAACAGTAACTGAGCTGTAAAGCCAGGAATTTCACCTGGTCTCTGTTCATTATATAGACCTTAATTATACAGACCTCTGGGTAGAAGGTGGAAAAGATTAGACAGACAAATAAATATAAGGACAAATGTATCACAGGGGAAGGTCTGGTGCTAGCTACTTTTTATGGCACTTACCAACCACCAAGGAATCATGAAAGAAAATCTTTTTTACAAAAGGAATATAAAAATTTGCAGCCCAGAAATGAGTACTTTGAGTCAAAAATGGAAAGAAATTGAGCCGAAATTCATTCACTTTTAATTCTATCTCAGTCCTTGGGATTAATGTTCCTCGCTAATTAAACCCATCTGCAGTCCTGGAGCTAGTTGATAAGATACACCGGGCAGAGGCCAGATGAATTTGGGCATCAGAAGGAGCACTGACTGTCCGTGGGCCAGCAGTCTGGGCAGCTGGCCTGCACCTGGACCTCACGGCTTTCTTTTTTGGCCGGCTGACACAGTCGAACCTCAAGAAAAAAGAGTGAACTGCAATTTTTTACACTGATGAGAAAAAGCTACAGGGTCATGGGGAGCAGCATAGGAAATAGCGTTTTGGCGTGGATTTTAATTTGGAAAATTAAAATATAACAAACCTCCATAAACCCAGGTAAGGCAGGTGCCCGTGTTAAACATCCACAGAAGGTTTTGTAGAGCTAAGAACAATGCAAACCATTTTAATTACAGCAGGTGCATTCTGGTGGAACATTCATTTTACACTGCGAGACCCATGATCTCATTCAAAGCTGTGAGGTTACTAAAACCTTATTTTCTGTTCAGTTGACATTGCCAAGCACGATGTGAGTTTTCCCTGCTAATGTAATTCCCTGCACCTTTAGGGTAGCATCTATGTGAAAATTGACCTATAATTTGTGTGAAATATTATTGTAATATCCATGTTGGAAATGGAGCATAAAATTATACTAATACATACACACAGGTCACATTTGTTTATTTACAGGGCCTTGTTTCAAGACTTATTTTATCTACCAGGTTGTTTTCAATGTGAATCCTTTTGAATCATTTAATAAAGACCCGGAGTCTTAATTTTGATCTGACAAAATTCAAATCACTATCACTCCATTGCCCTTCTTGCATCAAAGCAAATGTCTGAAGAATCAGGCCAAGCTTATTAATTCCGGAGATGGAATTTAAAGTCCCAACTGCATTCCCCAGTTTTAGCTGTGACATCTGTAAGCACCAGATTTCAAATGTGTTACATATGGTCCCTCTGAGGATCTCTTTTCTTTCACTTATGAGACTGAAACACTTTGTTAAATATTGAACAGTGGAATTCTAGGACAAAGCCTTTGTGCTTTTATTTGCATTTCCTCTTTTACTTACACCCCAGCTGTAAGTGCACTCTAAAAATAGAAAGTCGGAAATATCAGATGTCTCAGCAATCAGTGAAGAGAGAGAGCTGCTCCTGTAGGAACCCTCATCTCTCCATCCCCAAGCTGCGTGAGAACAACATACTCTAGCTGCTGAGCAAGCTCTGAATGGATAACTTGTACTTCTAATGTTCAGCTACCTAAAGTTGAAGCCAACCACTAGAGTCCAGATCCAAAAAAGTGTCTAGATACTCCGCTCGACCTGAATCTGGAGGATTTACGCTCTTAAATTTCAGAAACTTTGGGTTCGATTTTGTTCACATGTCACTTTTTGGGAGAAACCTCGTAGTGATCAAATGCCGGAATCATAGAGTACAAATGGAAAAACTGAACAACAGAGGAGAAACCACAGAGTTTTGTGCCCAAACCATAAGCCTTAAAACACTGTACAACTTCTCGTGGAAAAAAACTGATGGGAAATCTCAACTCAGTCTGAAAAATATTTGCCAATATTAGATATCATATTAATTTGTGTGTGCTTGTGTTATCCAAAGATTGTATTTGCTTATACCCCTAAATATTCAACAGAAATAGAGACGCAGAGATTTCTTGAATGGTTACAATTTCCAGGGCCTTTTTCTGCCTTCTGAGAAAGTTTCTACATATCACAGTAGGGTTGCAATTACTCCAGCGCTGCAGAAATGTGCTCTTGCTAAAGAAAGAGCCTAATTATACTCCTATTTCCAGCTTGCCTTCCCTGGTACGACATTTAAAAGGTTTGTGTCAGAACATTGCCTGTAATCACGCTGGATCAATTTGGGTCTATCTTTAGGTCTTGGCGTAGCACCTGTATTGTGATACTGAGTGAATGTGATGGGATGATTTATGGTTCAGACACAGACAACAGCACATATTGGGCTTCAAAGAATCAAGAAAGAGAATGGAAGGCCTCTGCATTCAGTCAAGCTGGGTAGACAGTAAGTATTTACAGGAGGATGGAAATGCTTGGATTAAGAACAAATAATAGGAATTATAATAGGAAAGAAATCCCACTAAACTCATTGGTGTTAAACCTATAGATGTGATTTTAAGAACGTTACACCACCTCTTACCCTGGTTTTCTTTGTGTGCAAGTGGATGTGTGTGTGTGTGGATGTGAATGGGTGGGTGGG
>NW_010422764.1:27113-30137 GCF_000710305.1 Buceros rhinoceros silvestris | reverse complement strand
CCGGCAGGACCAGCCGCTCCGGGACGAGAAACTTGGGGAGGGCGCTTCGGCCCCGCTCCGGCGCGGGGAGCCCGGGGAACGCTCCGTGCGTCAGCGCCTTCTCATCCCTTGAGGAAAACTTCCTGCCTTCTACCAAACTTCTCCCCTTTCTGTTGCCGCTTCCATTAATCTGAGTGTGGGGCGAGGCAAAGCCCTTCTCGTCTAGAAGATAAAATGCCCCAAGTGGAAAGGCGAGTGGTTTAATATTTGAGAATAGGCAGCTTTTCCCCCTGCTTCTATCCACTGGCAAAGGTAACCCGAGTACTTAAACAGTATTTCTCTGTGCATGTAATGGACTATAATTTCCTTGTTAGATCTATATGAACATGATGGCTGTTATCTGGACTGTCTATCACAGAGTATCATATGGTCCAGCAGTGCTGAACTGATTTATGGCGGGTAGAGAAGACTGGAACTAGTCACTTCACTTTCAATCCCAGGGTTTTCCATACAGGGTTTTCGATACAGGGTTTTCAAAATTACTCAATACTTACAGTTACTCAATAAAGATTTCTGTGCTGACAGATTTCTCCTGCTTGGAGAGCAATTACTCACACTGATGCCCTTCTACATAACTAAATCATGCCCTTCTCTATAACTAAACCAGGCTAAACTAAACTTTTCAGGGAAAAGTTATGCTTTATCCTGGGGTTTTATTTTTCCCCAGACTGGTGTTTAGGTTTGGGGCTTTTCACAGGCAAGGGGGGATGGGGAGGGCTCCCATCACTCGTGGGAGATGCTTGAAGATCCCACAGTTGTTTTGTTGGGTTTGTGTAAACAGTAGTTCATAAAGTGCAGCAAGATTCAACACGGCTTACGGGGCTGCCGCGGGACACTCCTGAGTGATCGAGTCTGACATCTGGGGAAGGTTTGACACTGGAATTTTATTAATGGCCTGACTGGGGTGCAAAACACGGTGCTGCATTAAAATCGTTACAGCCATGAAACTTCAACCGTGCAAAAATGTGTTTGTCGGTGGTGCCTTCCAGCTGTGAGCAGTGCTGGGGGTGCGAGGGGGGTGGAGGCAGCGCTGTGGGGACGGGGAGACAATTCCTCACGCTGCGCCTTACTGGTGGAGTTACGGTGAGGGTACTGCTGGCACTGACCGCCGCAGCGTGTCATTCTCCTGGAAACTTGGTTGCATTGATGTGCCTCGATAAAAGGGAAAGGTTCAGAATATTTTCTGTGAACCCCCTGGTCACCAGACCAGAGGCTGCCTGCGGGGTGCAATCACAAAACCTAGTTAACCAGGCAGGAATTAGCCTGCTGGTCGCGGTGGTGGTGCTGTTCCAATTACTCCACTAACTGCGCTTAGCGATGGGCTGGTTTCTGTGGCACTGCCCAAGATCATGTGCAACCGCTTGCTGAGCTTCAGTTAAGTGCGGAAAGCTTGTTTTGTACTGGGAGCGCTCAGACGGGGATTGTGCAGGGGGAAATAAAGCCAAGCCGCCTAATTGGGGTTCTAACGCAGGAGGAGCTCCCTGAAACCTTTGGTATGACCGAAGTTTTGTCCACGCTGAAAGGAAATTTTGAAACGCGGAACAGATTGAAGGAATGTGAGGTAGCGATTGTGCGGTCTGCTAACAATCATTTGAAATGGACTTATTTATGGTAAAGTTTCAGAAAGTGCCTGGTTTTTGACCAGACTCCTCGCTGTTACATAACACCACTCGCTCGCTGGGCAACTTCTTTCAGTGCTTGAGAGTTTCTGGAGAGCGAGAGAATATTTCCATCATCATGAAGATCAACTGATGCCTGGGGTCAGGGTTTTTTGTTAAGTTCTGTCTTGATCCTCCTTTGAAGTTTACCACAAAGTTTCAGAAGTGAAACCAAAGCTCCAGATGCTCCCTGAGCATGACCCGGCGTACTTTGGTCCCCGTCACTGCCCAGAAAGCCTTACTCCATCTCTGATCTGGGGGTTTGCTGGTGTCATTGATGGCCGAGCTGCAAATGCAGCCCCAACGTGCTGCCTCAGTTCCTTCTAGTGTTGTTTAAGTGTTTGGCAAGTAGAAGAGGACAGGAGATGACAAAGGAAGGGTGAGTGTGGTTAAGGCAGTAAAACCCTGGACAACCCTGGACAACCAGGATGTTTCAGACATCCGTCCGACTTGGGCGAAACTGATGATTTCAGTACAGTGGGACCTTGCCCTGTCCTTGGCTGGTCCTTTCGCGGGATGGGCTGCAGGGACCTGCTTTGATGCCTTTGGAAACATCTCCAGCAGCGTGGTCTGAACGTGTCAGTATCTCCACTTGCCCTCTGTAAAAAGCCCCGATTCAAAGTGTGTAGTTTTTGTACTGGAGAGAAAATGTTAATGGGAGGATTATAGAAGCATCCAGTTGTTGTAAACAAATGGATCGCTTTGTTCACAAAGGATTTATTGTCCGCGGTAGGCAGAGGGTGTCCAGATTAATCAGTTTCTTGACAAGAACAATTCAATGGGACAACAGAGGACTCGCTCCAGGATTCAGATCTCTGCTGCTGTCAGTGATGCCTGCTGATCTAAAAGGATGGAAGAGCTTCTTTTCATTTCCTCGAGCATCTTCATCATCCAAATTACTTTAAAAATAAACAGATAAAAATTGAGTGACTCTAACATTTAGGCTGCAAGTGGCTGTTTAAAAAGTCTCTATAGGTACCTTCTTACCACTTTTTCTCAAGGAAAGCATAGGTTTTGCAGAAGGCAGCTGGGTTGTCCTGCTATTTAGGCTTCCCTTAGGACAACTTCTCTGTCAGGTGCTGTGAAACCGTGTTAATCCCAGAATAAAAGGAAAAGAACCTAATTCACAGGTAGCCTAATTCCTGAATAGTCCCCAGTGTTCAAACATTTGAACACAGACTGGGTCGTCAGTTGTGTAAAATTCAAGTCTGAACGCCCTGACTTCAGTAAGTGCTTTGAATCTTCTCTCTTTGAAATGTGGGGACTCCAGTGATCAGATTATTGGGTTCTCTCTTGATAAATACTTAAGGTGAGACAGGGCATTCCT
>NW_010422764.1:24214-26995 GCF_000710305.1 Buceros rhinoceros silvestris | reverse complement strand
CAGAGGAGATGTTCCCACCCTGCGGGGCTGCCCCAGCCACGAAGCGCTATGTCTGATCTAATATAACTTACCTGTCATCAAGGCTTATTAACTCAGGCTTGGCAGCATCCTAAATGCAGGCACGAACATTTGGGCTGGCTTAGAGAGCAGGCAGAGCGGGCTCACATCTGTCTGCAATATGCCACGTAGACATCGCTTTAGTTCTGTGAATTTTCACATGTTCTAATTGTCCCACTGATGAGTTTTTCACTCTGGAGGTGGAACCACTGGGCTTTGGGTGGACCTGGGGGTGGGTGAGCACCCCGGTCTCAATGGCAGTGCCCACCCCACAGCCCCTCACCTCCTCATCCCCCCGGTCTACATAGCATGAGTTTTAAGTACAAAATAGCCAGATAAGATCACATCTGCTGGGCAAATATCACCCTGCTTTGTAACCTGCTGCGTTGGGAAGCAGCTTCACTGTTGGTTGCAGCGGGGCTTTCCCCAGGGCGTTTGCCTCGCTGTTGGGGCTGTGGCAGAGCAGAGTGTCTTGCTCTCCCCATCGCTGTTCCTGTCACCAAACACGCTGGGGTGATGCTGATGTTTGAACACGAGACTTGTAATAGCTCCTTAGGATGAATCCAGCCCACGGTGCTTGGCTCAAGGTGCTTTGGGGATGTGGAGGTGTCTTCCCCTGCCCCACGCAAGGCTGGTAGGCTGGGTGCTTGCTAAGAAATGTTTAATGTTCTGTGTGCCACCATAGCGTGGGGTATGATCCAAAGAGGCTGAACAAGACGGGATGAACTCTTACCTCTCACTGGCAGGAAGCGTGCTGGGTGGTTTGGTGGTTGGCACGCACATGCAGTCCCCAGTTAGAGCTACTGTATTCTCTAAACGGCTATTTTTATTCCTCCTCCAAACAGAAACTGGGTGAAGGACTAGCAAAGCTGCGGACGGCGAGGGAGGCTCCGTCAGACTGCATGTGCCCCCCAGGTAGGTACAAACGTGCCTGGCATGGCCAATGCCAGACTGCCCAGGAGCCGCCTGCTCGCTGGACCGATGCTGCTGAGCTCCTCCTCTCCTGTTTACATATTCCTCCGTATCAAGGAAATGTGTTAAAAAGTGTTTTTTTTTCCCAAGCTGAAGCACTCTGTCATGCTGGAGACCGTTAACTTCTCCCATTGCCTTGCTTTGGCCTGTTTACAGATAAAGGAGTTTGAGGTTTGGACAAAGGCGGTGTTTGGCTATAAGAATAAAAGAGCGAAGAGCGTTACTGGGTTGTGAGCCCTGGGTGTTAGGCCAAAACGTTTAGAAGTAGTAACAAAATCACTGGGGCTTAATGCAAGTGTGATAATTAAAAGCTGCCGCCTCTCTGCCTGTTAGGAGGGTAGCGACTTCTGCTGCCTGGCTGTATGAAAGCTGTCGCTGATTGTTCAAATTTCCTCCCAGAGTTTAATGAACTTCTTAAACTGTCAAAACTTCCTGTTCTGCTGTGGAAGTGCAAGCTCCTTGGAAACAATAAACAGCTTAGATGAGTTTGTAAAGGAATCTCATGTAGGGAAATGCTCCGTGAAGCGCTCTGCTGTCACATCCAATGCAGGAGGGACTTGGGCTGAGGCACTTCAAGCCTTTTCTTCTCACAGAAGCAGCGAAAGATGGGTGAAAACTGTGCAGAGCTTGCATGGGGGAGAGCACGCAGGCTGTTACCAAGCCTTGCAAGCAGCAGATAGTTCAATTCTGGTTTTAAAGAGAAAAAGAAACCTTAAATGCTACATGGAGATGCCTAGTGGGCAAATGGGCACTCTCAGGTTTTCCTGCCATCCTGGATATGAATCCTACCAGAATACACAGCATCAGTCCATGCATCCTCACACAACAAAAAAGATGGGCTTTTGTGCCATAAGATTATCAGAAATATTTCAGCAGTGATTTCCAGTGGCAGGCTCCCTTGGGTGTCCTCACCCCATCGGCTGAAGCACAAATCACGCTTACTCTCAGCTCTTCAGACATCGGTGGTGAAATCAGTTTTCTCCCTGCGGATGTGCAGACCCAGCCCAGCCTGTCAGCCTTGCGGGGCTCTGCGGGCTGCTTCTTGCTGCGATCTGCGCAACCGGGGCACGACTGGTGCCCTTAAGTGGTGCAGAGGCTTTTCCTTTGCTCTGCAGAAAACAATTGGGATTGAAGAGGCTCCTTTGTGACCAGGAAAGTCCCGATTCTATTCCGGGTCACTGGGTTTGTCGTTGCTGTGTTTGAGAGATGGGGGGAAGAAAGAAGGAGGAGGGTGTTCCCACGTGCTGCCGAAATCTTTGTCACAGTCATTAGTAACGAATGTCAAAGTAATTTGTGAGCCGAAGGGAGGAAAAGTGATTTCCTGGTGGGTAGGAAATGTTGTGGCAGTGGTGGCTGCTCCTGGATACCAGCATTAGGGAGCCGAGCACTGTGCTA
Source organism: Buceros rhinoceros silvestris (assembly GCF_000710305.1). Lineage (NCBI taxonomy): Eukaryota > Metazoa > Chordata > Aves > Bucerotiformes > Bucerotidae > Buceros > Buceros rhinoceros. Next base: position 24,571 of record NW_010422764.1, on the reverse strand, counting down.
AGGCGAGGATGTGCTGCTGAGCTGTCGTTAAGCCTTTCAGCTATTTTTGAGCAAATCGAAGGAATCTTTACATATGGTTGGTTTGGGGTTTTTTTTATCCCTTTCTCCTGAAGAAGGCTGAATTACCTTCTGGTGGTTAAAGAACTTGGTCTGGAAACATCCTGAGAGCTTGTGGCTCTTGCTGGCATTTGCTGCAGGGTTATGCCAGGTTGTAAACTAAGAGCTAAGATCTGATTTGCCTCCGTGCACCAAAAAAGCAGCCTCTGGGGTAAAGAAAATCCCCAAATCCCCCTGTGGAGGAGATGGGGAGATCTGCAGCCACTCTCCTGCTCTGGAGCAGCTGGAAGCTGGTGGATA
>NW_010422764.1:23348-24051 GCF_000710305.1 Buceros rhinoceros silvestris | reverse complement strand
CCTGGGCTGGGCAGGTTTCCTCCCCCAAAAACCCTGCTGAGCTGGAGGAGACTTCCTTCTCCTCACTGGATTAAAGCAAGCCCACCAAGGAGCTGTTGATGCCGTCTTGCATCATCATGCCAGTGTGGTCCCTCCCTCGGTGCCTCTTTGGGAAGAGGGGGACTCGCCGCCTCACAGATCCGTGAGCAGCATCAGGAGCAAACCGCATGCTCAGAGCTTGCCCTGTGAGCTGGGCTTGTTTGGAGCAAGACTTGTTTTCCCTTGGAGTGACTCACTGTGGGTGTTTGAGGAGGTGGGAGATGTTTTGGGGGGGATTGCTTTGATAAAATTGTCTTGCTGCGCATTGAAAGCAGTTTGGGACAAGATGACTAGGGTCCACCTAAAAGTTAAATGAGGCTCAAGTTATTTTGACTACAGTGAAGCTGTAAATCAGCGCTTGTAAAACACACAAACAAAGCAAATACCTCCTCCCCCCTAAAAAAACCAACCCACCCTCCCCCAAAAAACCCACCAAACTGACCCACTTTGTGCTTCGTGCTCTGCAGTAAGTCACCTGTTTGTCCACAGGGCTCAGGCGGGTTGCTGCAAAGCAGCTTGGCTTCTCAAATGAGACCCCCGGGGCTTTGTGGGGCAGGCAGGGCTGTGGGGAGCTGGCGGATGGGCGGCAGGGCAGAGGCCAGTGGCCAACAGAGGCTGGGGGGCG
>NW_010422764.1:583-23204 GCF_000710305.1 Buceros rhinoceros silvestris | reverse complement strand
GGGGCAGGGCAGAGGCCAGTGGCCAGCAGAGGCTGGTGGCCAGCAGAGGGGGCCCGGCCGTTTTGTCAGCGCTGCAGAGACATCCCAATCGTCAAGAAAAATAATAATAATTTTTTAAAAAAAGCTTTAAAAAATTACTACCCTGGTTCTGACACTGGGGATGCTGCAAAAAGGTGTCTCCCTATTTGCTCCCAGCATCTGCTTTGAGTTGCGTTGTTTTGCTGTATTTATTCATTCAATCAAAGTGATGAGGGGACGCTGACTAATAATAATTTTTTAAAAAAAGCTTTAAAAAATTACTACCCTGGTTCTGACACTGGGGATGCTGCAAAAAGGTGTCTCCCTATTTGCTCCCAGCATCTGCTTTGAGTTGCGTTGTTTTGCTGTATTTATTCAATCAAAGTGATGAGGGGACGATGACAGTTTCACATCACTTTGGCTCCTTCATGGTTTGGGCATTTCTGTGGCTGAGGGAGACTAAAGCATCCTCAGGGGTTTGGGGCCGCTGGGCCAGGTGTGGGTCAGGCTCCAAAACGCCGTGATGGAGTGTGTTGGTGACCCCGCGCCAAGGACGAACGCGGCTTTTCAGCCCTCCCAGCTATTTGGGACGGGGCCGTGGTGGTTGCGTGCTGCTGCTGGCCCAGGACAGTCTGTCCCCATATGCTGGCTCGTTGTGAAACAGCAGCTCAATATTATTGTCATTCCCTGAGCCAGGCCGGCAATGATTTGCAGCGAGGTCCCTCGTGCCCCTGTGTTCAGCCCCTTTAGCTGGTGGCATCTTCACACAGCCTTCGCTGCAAGATAAAACCCGGCAGGTGCAGGACCACTTGTTATGTGGCATTTAGGACAGCCTGCTGCTGGTGAGCTCTTGGAGGTGGTTGAAAGCAAGACTAAAACTTCATGCTTGCAAACATTTTGTTTTTCACTAGTGTGGCCTCTGGCTGCCTTTTTTTTTTTTTTCTTTTAAGGAGACTTTTTTATTTTCCTCCTGTATTTTTCAGCTCAGTCTTTTGAAACTTGAAGTGCAAAATGCTTTTCTTAAATACAGTATTTGCCGTGTCACACGTCTTCAGGATCTGTGAGGAGGTGCCTCAAGAGCTCGAGGTGCTGGATGCACCATCCCAGAGCCTGAAAGCGAATGTTTCCTCTTAAACCCACTAAAAAACCAGCTTAAACCAAGCCCCAGTCTGCAGAAAATGCCCTGCCTGGCAGCTGGCCCTTGCTGTATTGCAGACAGAGGGTGTGAAAATCTCCAGCTCTTTCGGCTGCTCTAGTGCAGTGTATTTCTGTGTAAGCATTGTGTTTCCGTGTGCCTTTTCATTTCATGGTTCGTCCGCGGGCTCTGAGCTCTGGAGCTTTAACTCCAGATTTCCTGGCTGCTGCGTGATGCGTATCCCTGTCTTCATCTTGCGTTCACGCTGCGATGGTGTCATATGCTTTTGAACGCACGTATATATTAGAAAAGAGTGTTAAATGTTCAGTGTAGTAATCTGATGTTCCAGTTAATATGTGACAAATATTTCCCAATAATGGCTTGGCAGCGGGAGGAGTGTGGTGGTACTGCAGCCCGCGGGATGGCGGATTGCTCCATCTCTCGGCAATTCAAACCATGTGTCCTTGGGGAGACGATCATTTAAAATCCCCCCGACCTCTGCAGCCCCCACAACTCCAGAGGCTCTCTTGCTGCGGTTGTTATTTATAATTTTTTTATATTATTACTGTTACTTTGGTTTTTAAAAATTTTCACCCTAACTTTATACACAGGGATCCACTTTCTCCAGCTTGCTGTGGGAGTCTGGTGCGGTATTTGTTGTGCTATTGGCAATATCTGCCTTTTTACTGGTGTAAATGTTGTCTTCAAGTGTCACTTGTTATCTGCTTTCTCCCAGCGTTGTCTTGCCAGGTAATTAGCACAACAGAATTTCCCTAATTGCTGGAGATCAAGGAGGAGAGGGCTCTGCTTGCTTTGTAGTGGGGGCAAATGGCAGATGTTTTCCAGCAGGCCAAATGGGATGCGCTGAGCTCGGCTCTTTGTTTCCCCGCTCTTGTGTGATAGCAGCTATTACCTTCTACAGCCTCATTTTCTGAGTCTGTACTGCTGGTTTCTGAGTCACGAGTCCTTCAGGATAGTTGTCCGGGAAAATAGCAAATGGAAGCAAGTATTTGTTTTTTAAATTAGCGGCGGGCTCTGCCTTTCTGAGTTGCTTTGCATCTACTGAGCTTAAACATCTGGAGTATTCCTCGCTGTCACCCCAAGATGCTTTTCTGCCTCTTGAAACCATAAAAACTCAGTATTTTTCTGTAATTTCTATGATTTAGAGTGAGACTAAGAGCTTTACAAATTTTAAAATGTTTCCTAAATCCTCCTTGCCTCAGTTTCCCATACCCTCCCCGTCACTTCACTTTGGCAGGGTTTACTTTCCTGGTCTTTGCCCGCAGGTCATTGTACTGGGTCATTATACTTACGGTATTAGTATAAACAGGATTTTTTTGTGCTAAACTTACACACACAATCAGAATTCTCTCCTGCATAGAAAAGCCTGTGCCAGGATTTTAAAAAATGAGCCAGAAGCAGAGCGTTAAATCATCTAAATAACGAAGAACAACTGGCTGGGAGGGACTTTTGACAAATGGTGCCATTTAAATGCAAGCACCTACTTTCTGTTCAACGTGCTTTTGAATCTTACCCGTCAAAAAAACAATCTGATCACAGATCTTAGCAGTTTTGGAAAACTGCTCTTTGAGCATAGAAATTGCTGCTGGCTACCTTCCATCAGCTCCTTCCTGGCGACCGTTCCCCCGTCCCTTTTGGATATTTATGGAAGGCCTCAAGGACATCTGGAGTGTGTCTGCACGCCACATGTGCGGGAGCCGCCAGCCGCCTTCTCCCAGGAGCTACCTGGGATGGGCATGGCTCTCCTCCGTCTTCTTACTGGAAGGTTCTAGAAAGCAGCCACCGCAGAGTGAGTGGTGGGCCCCCCATCTCGTCCTTGGGAACTTTGAAGCTCTGCTTAGGGAGTTGTTTCATGGCTACAGGACTCCCTGTTGATGGAAGCCTATTGGTCAGGGAGTTGTTTTCTAGAGTGGTTGCGATGGATGGAAATAAGTGGAGGAGATGGAGTCTTGCTGGGTTTGGCATCTCCTCCCAGCTGTACGACTCGTGCATGTGTTGGGTGCTGCAGAGTGCCAGCCAGCAAGGGGGAAGGAGCCCCTACTCCCTCTTGAAAGTAGAGGAATGCTTTTCCTCACGGTCCTGTGGGTTGGTGTACGTCTGGAGAGGGTTGCTGGCACCACAGCAGCAGCCAGGTATGTCGTGGCAGTGTCAGGGGGACTTCTGCTCACGCTGGCTTGGTTTTCTCCATGGCAAAGCCACTTTTGGCACTGTTCTGAACCCTTGTTGAGGAGCTCGTGGTGGTGGAAGGAAAGCAGCAGACGACAGCCTGCTATGCATCAAAGCCAGATATGCATCAAAGGTGGGGTTTGAGCCTGGGAATTTGGGGACTGCTCTCAAAATGAGCTCACCAGCATGCTGGCATCCGCAGGAAGGCATGTCCACAGCTCAACACCCATCCAAACAATACTCGGCCAGATCAGCTGCTGTGTCAGCCAGCAGTGACATTTATTGTCTTACCGAGGTGACATTAAATGCTGGATGTGGCCAGGACGTTCCGAGGCAGGAAATAGCATGGTACCAGTGTTACTGCCAGAGCTGGCAGTGCCTCTGACATGGATTCAGAGGCGTGAGCTAAAAGGCAGTCTGGCCTCGAAACCACTGGCGCAGGAAAGTGGGCTGGAGCCATCTCCCAGTGAGACTGCAGCAGTATTTATGCTGGTGGCGTTTGGTGCAGCTCCGACATTTGAACGCAGAGGGCCGGAGCAATACACCAGGAACCAGCCCTTTCCCAGCAGTGTTCATCTTTAGACCACTTCAGCAAAAATTAATTAAAACTGGTGACATCAATGGGAGAAGGCTTTGAGAATTTATTTTTTCTAAGTCTGCCAGAGTTATTTTGAGTGTAATGAAAACTACAAAAATAAACCTGATGTCCATATCCTTTGTGAGAAGCTCTGTGTAACTTTATCTTTGTCTCAACATATGAAGTCATTTATCTAGACACAGATATTTTTTGCTGCCAGCCCCTTCCGCGCCGCCTTGCCAGAGAGGAGGCTCTGAAGCAGGTTGGTTCAATGCTCATGGACTGACTCACCTGGGGGTTTCCCATCAGCTTCCCGTTGGTTTCCTCCTCTTTCTTGTTCCAATGACGGATTAACGTCACCCACGTGGGCAGGGACTTGATTTTGCACAAGTGGTTATTGAAAATAGACTGTGCTTGGCATGGTACCTCCTGTATCTCCATGGTGTCTCCCACGTGAGAAGGCCCAGACTGTCCATAAACCTGGTGTTATCTCCTGTTTTGCCATGCAGAGACCAGAAATTTTGCTCTTACTCTGGTGCTGCTTGTTTGCTCCTGTTTTGTAGCTCTAAGACACAGGCACTTGTTTTACTTGGTAGGGTTGCAGGGGCGGTAGGTGTAGTGCACTGTAAAGAATCCACATATATCTCCATCACTCCAGTAAAGGCTGGAATTAATCCCCAAGGACAAATCTGTCAGTAGCTTTGGGGTTATTTTACACATTTCTGGGCAAGAAAATCCCTTTCACCTCTTGTTAAAGGAGAGCATTGCTCTGAACCCAACACCTTCATGTTGCCAAATTTACTGCAATCATCATATTTTCATGGGAGGGTGGAAGGTGAATTGGAGAGTGAGACCCCTACTCAGCTGTAGCTGACAGTCCTAATAGGATTTTAACCAAGTAATTATTCTGCAGCCGTTGCTCTCTGAGAATTGGGGCTTGTTTGCCTTATGAGGACCAAGCTGTGAATCCAACCACCAGCCACGAGCGTGGATCGCTGCACTTCTCTCTTGCCTGCCTGCTACCCACCCAAAACACAAGCCAGCCATCAATCATGTCAGCTGGGATCATATTTAAGGCTTCAGGTGTTAATTCAGGCATAAAAACAGAGGCAAAAATCAGAGGGAGATCCGGAAACTTTTGTCTATTTTCTCAAAATACGTGTCGCAGTTCACTGAGAGGATGCAAAGAGGTTAAAGGGGGAAAAATATGGTGAATGCCTTCTAGGAACTGCTTGGAGTCAGTGAAGGCAAAGAATGAGAGCGAGTCACACCTCCAAAGAGTTTGGGGAAGAAATGTGTTTAGATCATTACAGACCCTCTTGGGAAGTTGGCTTGAGTGAGCTGCTCGGTTAAGCCAATGATGGGGAGGAAGGAGGCAGGATTTTCTTTTGCTGAAGGTTTTCACAGCTGAAGCTGCAATAACCCCAGTGAGTGGGAATTTTACAGCATGAATATCCTGCTTCTGTCCAAGTCTTTAGTAGCTGCTGAGATTGATGCATCCCATTCTTAATCCCGAGCGTGGACCAGAGTTTACCTTTATTGCAGCAACTGGCTACCCAGATCAGCAGTGAAATTATTTAACTTACCATGTCTGATATGCAGAGTACCCAGACCTTGCTCCATGGGAAGGCAGAATGACACTAGCAAGTTTGTCCCAAGATTTGTGTTAAGGAGGTGGCAGTTCTCCTGCAGCTGTGTGACCCAGCGCTCCTGCACCTTCATTTTCCATGAAGTCCGTCTGGCTGTAGGAAATCACAAAAAGCTGTTTTAAAAGCAGCCAGTGTGGAGGATTTGGCTATGGGTTTGTCCATCTGTGGTTGTGAGGAGTGTGAAGACAGCATTGCTGCAGTGATGCCCCTGGGGTCCCTTGGCTGTGGGGTGCTGGATGAGGTGACAGAGACAACAGTGGCTGCCCCTGGCTGGGCTTGGTGCTGGACATGCAGGAACCAGCCATTGAACTGGCTTCGCCATGCATATGCACAGGGTACACCAGCTTCTGAGTGACAGGTCCTCGTCGTGACACACTGCAAGAAGTAGCACAAGGAGGTGGATTCAGCTGTTGATTATTTTTTTAATTGCACCTGTCCTGCCATGATAAACAAGACAGTAAAAAGGCTGGATTTCTTTCTGCTTTTCTAAATCAGACCCAAGAGGCAACAATCCTCATCATTTCCCAGCCGTGACCCCGTGGTCCATCCCACCACTTGCACGCAGCATCCAGCCCTGGGGGGAGGCAGTCTGTGGCTTTCCACCCCGAGCACCAGTATGGTGGGCACAAGCATTTGTGTTAGCGCAGCCTTGCAGGTTAGTGACTCACACGGGTTAGTGACCTAATAAAATCTCCACCTGTTCCTCCTTTGTCACCATCAGTCTTTGTTTTGTCATGTGGCTGAAGATACGCTGGTGCCAAGATCCTCCTGAACGCTCGGATTTGGCAGCCTGTGCAGACACAACGTGCTTCTTGGGTTTCATCCCTGCAGCAGATGGATTGAGCTCACGGCCTTTCGTGCGAGCGAGGCAAAGAGCTGCTGGAAGTGCAGGGGGTGGCAGGTCCTGAATGTCCCCATGGCCACCCAGCACGTGCTCATTTGCTTTTTTTAATGTGATCTACTGGGACAAGAAGGCGAAAAAGCTGCACATGTGGGAGGAATTGAGCGTAGCCAGGGGACTCACAGAGGGGGCTCTCACTGCGTTAAATGCTCATTTGGTGCCAGAATTCCACTTTTTTCTACAGATTGGCGTTGGGGAGGTATTAGTGAAAGACCTCACATTCATCTTGTGGGCCATTTTGAATCTCGGCTGGGTAGGGATTTGGGGCGGTGCTGGTTGCGTTTGAAGCTGTTGTTCATGTTTCTGGAACACTTTTAAATTTGGTCTATTTATGTAATTAGTTATTGAAGACATTAAGAGAACTTGGCTTCTGCTGAATGGCGGCTGCCCTTTACGGTTTATTTTTTCAAAATGATTGCAATCATGATGAGACTTGGGGGCCAAGAAAAGCCAATCTTCACCTGGAGTTGGCTGTGGCACGCAAATTACTTTTTAACCCTCTCTGAGCGATCCCATGGTGAGAGCCACTGACCTCTGACGGCACAGGATTTCGTCCACCAGAAGGTCCTGGGTATTGGGACCGTTTATGTCAAGACAGCTCCAGTGGTGAACTTGGCTCCAGGGCACATGTCATGTTTCCTATGCACTTGCAAGAAATTCTGTGTTTCTCCCTTTGCTTCTGGCTCTTTGTAGCATGACTGGGATCATTGGCTGTAGCAGCAGCATGTGGAGGCCGGTGGCTTCTGGGTGGACCTCTTAAACTCAAGCTCTGAGCACCCTATAAGAATTTTACCCCTCATGCCCCAGGCTCTTGGGCAGCTTCCCAGCAAGTATGACATGGAGAGGCAATTATTTAGAGAGAGAAAAATTAACTAGGTTCGACAGAGCTCCCAACCATCTGTATCCTTGTGGTCAGACTTCTAAAAAAAAAAATACTGGTAGAGATGAGGTCTATCAGTACCGTACATCTGGAAATGTTTCTGTCTGACTCGAGTTTGTCTGGGTTTTCTCCCCGTTTTGTGCCGTCTCTGAGCAGTCCCCGTTTGTGCTACTCCAGCGCAGTGTGCTTGGTGCAGGAGGATCGAGCAGGTTTGTGCTGCTTCTCTAAGAGAGACTGAAGAGCTTGGACGAGATGTTGAACAGATTTTTCTTTTTCTCTTTTTTTTTTGCCCCCACAGATCTGTCTGGAAGATGAGAACAGTTGGTATTGATATGATCTGCTTCATATTTTGGGAAGCTTTGGCAGTAACTACTACCAAATAATGATGCTTCTGGGTCCCTATTGTGCAAACATTTAAATACATTCCACTGTGTTGCGCAGAGACCCTGTCAAGAGACTAACGTGCTGATCCAGGGGGACTTGAGGGTACGGCTGATTGCAAAAAAGGGTCTTGACAGGGGACTGTAACGAGCATATGTCCCATTTCTTAAGGGAGAGCCTGGCTTTTTGGCTACTGGCAGCTGCTGTTAGCTCGTCTGAAAACACTGGAGGGGGGTTAGGTGGGAAACATGCTGCCGGTAGTGGGTTGTGTGCTGTTTGTGCGGGCGGTGATGCTCATCTGTGCCATGGATCCATTTGCTTCTTTAATTTTTTGTCCTAAAGTTTGCATCCTAAACCACGTCTTTTCCAGTTCAGCCCTGGAGGGCTTGAACCAGGGGTCATCCTCCTCGTTGAGGTGGCTGCTCTGTGTGGGTCTGTCTCTGCCCTTGTCCTGGGTGTGTGTCGATCCCATGCTGCGATGCAGAGATGCCCTGACCCCTCAGGGCCAGAGGTAGCATGTGTTTTCTTTTCTACTGCATTTTCGTTGGTTTAATTTTTTTGATCTATCCATTTTGTAGGTCAGGACTCTGTAAAAGTCTTATTTTAATTCCAAAGATATGTTTAAATTCCCCAAGATGGGGTGTTCAACTCTGACTTGGGAGTTCATGCAGACCGCTTTGCCTCTAAGGATAAAAGGGCTGTATTTTAGCTCCCTGGGGGTTGCTTTAATGTGAATTCAGTCAGACTTTAAGGAACTCTCATTTTCAGAGTGAAAAGATTCGCAGTCTTTAAACTGTTCACACAGTCGTTAAGGTCAGAGTGCAACAGTGCCTCGCAGCATCTCCGGGCGCTTGGTCGTGCCCCGGTGCTGGGGGCAGACGGCTGTGCTGGAGATGGTCAGACATGTGAGGTCTGGAGTATCTGGAGGAGCAGCGGCACGATCACCCCCCTGGTTTGCTTCTCCTTGGTTATAGTGACACAAAGGCACATTCAGGCCCTTGATAAAAGCCAGACTTCTCCACTTTTAAACACACACACACACAAAGCAGAGAATGGGAGGCTGTGTTTTGTTAAAGGAGGGACATGAGATTTACCAAGAAAACCCCCCAAACCTCACTTTTTTAAATTAATGAGCGGATCTGAAGTTGGAAGCATCCTCTTTTCCATCCCCGCCACTCCATCAGGTCAGTGGACATTTCCATTCCTGGCAACAGCGCCCTCCTCTTCAGCTCATGGTGGTGTTTATAAGGAAGAAGGAGTTTTATTTATATATAAACACATACCTATGCATCCCATATATAATCCCATAAATATGTATATACTCTTTAGTGTTTGCTGAGTGGCAAAGCAAAATGCAATGAAAGCAGAGGAGCAGGGTACAGGTAATTCCTTCTCCTTGGTGACTAAATGCCCATCCTCTTCTGCTGGGTTTTATTCTGGGCTTTGCTTATTGCAGGTTTTAGCATCTCTTGGCTCCAGATTTGCCCTGACTGATGGGTCTGTGCCGAGGGCTCGTCCCCAGGGGATTTCATTGTGGGGGAAAGGATGAAATTGGGTGGTTCCACCCTGGTTTGGTTTAAGCTGGTAATTACGTGTCATTTGAACCCAACAGTCTGTTGAACTGTTTTGCTTTAAAATTGATTTGATACCTAATCGTGGAAGTTCTGCCTGCTCTAGTTGTGGTTCCCTATGGCTGTACCACTGCCAGGCTTCCATCTGTCACTACTATCCTGAATTTCAGCCTCTCCACAGAGTGAGCTCAGTGCTGCTGGCAGGAACCCTGTGCAGATCCACCGGAATGAACTGGCGGTGTCAAACCTGGCATGCGTGCCCTGAGGAGTTTGGCCTTTGCCACCAAATGCTGAACATGTTTGCTTTTCCCTTCACTTTAAATCTTACTTATATTGAAGGTTTTAAAGCAGTTTAAAAAATCCAAATGTATGTTTGGAAAATGATGAAATAAGCAACATTTCTTTTATTCGTTTTATAGCTCACAGTCCTTCTTCACGGTGAAAGGGTGGGCAGTGATGGCCGCCAGCCTGGGAACTGGGGGAGCTGTGCTGCACCAGGACTGCCACCCTGGAGGGGCTGGGGCGAGGACCTCCCTGTCTTGCCCACAGCTTGAGAGGCCCCATCTGCCAGCTGAAGACCATAACACTGAGCCTGCGTAGCCCGATTCTTCTCTCGTCCCTTCCTCACATCCCCCCTGCCCTCAAGAATGACCCCAAAGCTGGCTGCTGCCTCCTGTCCTGGTGAGCCAGGAGGGGTGTCAGGAGCAGCTCTCCCTTCTCTGAGTATCTCATGGATGGAGACAAAGGCAATAGGCTGCTCCCCTTCTTCTTGCAGAGAGGGGTATTGCTCAGTGCGTGCTTTTTCTCCAGGTGCACACAGAGCCCGTGAGGAATAAGTGCTGGCACCTGCTTTGCTGCTCATGCACCACCCTCAGCCCAGGTGTTGCTGGGGCTCCTCCTGCCCTTTTGGCAACACCCAGGCTCCAGGGGGCTCCTGCCAGGCCTCATGTTGATCCACTGAGCCCTCATGGGGTGTTTGAGCAGTGTGGATGGGGCTCCAGGCTGGTGGTTTCCAGGAGTTTGGGATACAGCTCTGTGCCCTCCATGGCTGAGGTGAGTCTTCTGGAGTTTGCTGTTTCTCTGTTCTTGGGAAGGTGAAGCAAAGGGACAATCTGGAGTGTGTACTTGTGCTGATGTGTTGTTGGGATTGCTTTCCAGCCTGGGAATGAGGCAGCGTGGGTGTCTTAAAAATATCTAAATCCCCTGCCTTTGAAAATAGAGAGAGGGCACTAAGATGCACTGGGGAGAAACTCATCGCCGGTAGGGAGGAGAGCAGAGGTGGGTGTCTATTTATGCGTATGCCTGTGTGTGGAGGAGCGCGTGTAAGGTCTGGTCCGTGGGTAGCTGTTGAAGCAGCCTGGGTGCTGTCTTGCAGAGTTCTTTATATTTTTGATGTTGGAAGTGTGAGGCTGCAGCGAGGCTCTCTGTGCCCTCTTCGTTGCAGGAGGTGGTACGCCGCCCCAGGGGGACTTCTGATCTAACTCTGGGGGTGCAGGTCTGTTTTACCACATCCCCCCTGGAGCTGGGTGTCTCCATATTGCAGACTGCGCTGTAACGGGTGAATGTGAGAAATGTCTAACACATGTGCACCTTAAGGAGAGCTCCTTAGTAGAAGGGCAAAGTGGCCTAACTGCTAGATGTTAAACCACAGGATGCTTCTGAGAGGCCTTCACCTTCCTGGCTGGCTTTTTAAGTGCTTTGTTTGTGTAAAGTATTGCTTTTACTCGGGAATCACTGCAGAGCCTGTGTATATCCCCCCACCCTCAGCAAGCAGTTTCATTGAGGACCCCTGTGAGCACCGCTTGTAACCCAGCCGGAAAAAGAAGAGGTGTCTGAGTAGTCCAGAAGCTTTGTTGAGATGCCTGCTCCTGGATTCCTCCATCCCAAGTTCCTATGTCATTCAGTCAGTGGAGAGCAGGGGCTGAGCCTGGCTGTTGGCCCTAGTGAAACAGCAATGTGGGGTTTGTGCAAGGACGATGGACAAAGTACTGGGTTGCAATCCCAAGAAGGCGATTTTCAGAGATGAGGAGGTTTTCCAGGCACTGGGGGGAAAGCTAGCAATCACACCGATTGGCTTCTGTCTGTGGCAGCCTTGCTAGCTCAGTTATGTGACTGCACTCTTGTCTTGGGGAGCTTAGTTCCTTTTTTTTTTGTGGACTGTCTATATAGGGGCAGGGTGGAGTCAGACAGACCTTTATGGATGAAGCAAACATTGTCTGGGGTGAGTGTTACATAAAGCAAAGGTGGGGAGAACCCCCAAAACCCCAAGCCCCGATCTGGAAAGGCGTCTTGCCCTGCAATGATGGGCAGCGATTGCTGATTGCTGCTCACTCACCCTGATGAAGCACAAACTCGTAGCTGTTGGCAGGGCTGGTGGGCACAGAGGTCACTGCCGATGGGTGCCAGCTTTTGAGTGGTCAGTGCCAAACCCTTTGCTCTTAAACCTTAGTGCTTGGTAGAAGTTAGACTGACTTAATGTAAAATGGGGCCCTGGGTTTAAACCATTCATCTCTCCTGCTCGGGCCCTACCCTTGCCGAGGAGTTAGGAACAGCCTCATGAACGGGGCCAGCTGAAGTACGGCTCTCAGCTGGGAGACTGATGGGGGACCCCTGCAATCGAGGCCACTTACTGAAGCAGTTTCCACTCAAATTAGGGCACGCTGACAGGGCCTGTGGACAGTACAGCTGTTAGCACCTGAGATGGTGAATAATAACTCCTGTTAAAGGCAATTTGTACTTATCTGATGGCTTGAAGTGCAAAAGCTGGAATAAGGAAGATGAAGGGATGGAGGCTTACCCCGAAATTGGAAGGTTTGATTTCCCTTTCCCGGTTGCCAGTGTTTTGATGGGAAGCCAGGAATGCTGTGGGCTGTGAAATGTTTTTGTTTTGCTTCATTTGGTTTGTGCAGCCAAGTCCTAATGGGGGTTGTCATTTCCAGAGAGGGAAAATAGGAGGTCTGCGTTTTGAACACCTCTGTGGGACTATTGCAGGGAAAGGGCCCCACCTGCCTGGTAGCTTTAAGAGAGGTAAATGATGCTGGAGGATTTTTTTTTTTCCTCTTAAAGAGCTTTTTTCTTTTTTTTTAGGCAGCTCAAGCTGCTTTGCTGGATAGAGCTGTAAGTGGTAGAAAATGGGCTGAGCTGGAGCTTTGCAGTGCCAAGCATCACACGCAGTTCTGATTGGCTGGAGAACTGCAGCCAAAATGTGCTGCTTCCAGCTCAGCTAGGTAAAATACATCAGAGATGAATGTGTCCCGCTGTCTGCATCCTTTTGGGGGGGATTAGCCTAGATGTATGAACATTGCTAATGTGTTAGCATTTAAGTCTCTAATTTCTATTCACATGCGAATCTTCAGCTCTCGTCTATAAATAATCCCTCTTACATAGTGAATAGCAAACTGAAGTTGTTTGCAGATACTTTTGCTTGGAGGAGCCCCTCTTTGGTTCTCGTCTTCCTTACTACTTTATGTATCTTGACATGTCATTTCCTTCGTGGTCTTCTCACCCTCCCAAAATGGATTAGCTATGAATAATTAAAACCAAAAGGAGACAAATCCCCATCATAAATGTCTTTCACATTGGGTAAGACATGACTTTGGGTAGAAAGATGACTGACGTAGCCTGTAAGCAAACTACCTGGGTGTGAAAGAACCTGCTCTGCAGCTCCAGCCTCTCTCCCATCCCATCCTCTCTTGCCCAATGCTCTGTTGTACCTGCTGCCCTTTCTTGCATCACCTCTCAAAAGAGCAGATGGGAACCACAGTGATTAAACTCGACAGGAATATGTATTTTTGCAGCGAGCTGCTTAAAGACATTGACTTAGTCAGCAAGCCCGTCCTCCTCCCACTGCTGTCAGTGCAGCCCACGGTTGCTTAGCCCTTGCCTTACTTTACACTGAGTGAATCCCAAGTCTCTCTGCAACAAGGCAGTTGTGATTTTAAGGGAGCTCCTAATGGGAGGGGAACTTTAAACCCAAGGGTTGCAGTCGGTCCTGGTTCTAGCTCTTGTTGGTTGGTATTGGTTCTGGTTAATATTAACAGTTTTATTTATTCTTTATTAGGATTGAAAGGTTTTTATTAGGACATGGAGATTTTTATTAGGCTCATGTATGCATTGATTTATCCAATTGTTGCAGTGTCTCTTGTTGAACAGATCACCCAGAAGATCACATTTCCTGCAGGCAGTTTAACTGTATATTCTGTAATGTTGTGGTACCATTCCTTAAATAGATTGACCTTTTGGTTCCAATTCTGCTCTCTTCTGCCAAAATAATTTCCTTCTCATTCTGGTTTGCATTATCAAATCACGAAGCCATTAGTTCTAGTTCTCGGTGAGGGCATTGCTCTCCAAATCTGGGCTTCACTCTGGCTTAATGAAACTCGTGATTATTTGCACAGCCTGAGGCAAACTACCAGAAAAAATGAGATTCAGGATTGAATAGTTCCATCAAAGAGAAATGAGTGTATTTTTTAAATTATTTTGGGTTTATTTGGATTGCAGCGATGTGTGCTGGAGAGCTCAGGGTGCGGTGCCTCTGAGACGAGGGCAAGGCAGATGTGTCTCCTCTTTAGGAAAGTGTGGTCGCTCTTGGTGGGGGCTGGAGGATTCCACTAATTATCTGCTCTGTCCCTGGACAGCACTAGTCTATGACACCTGCGTTGCAGGAGGGACTTTCAGGAGGAAATAAATTGATTGTATTTTGGTAGAAATTGGTGTGTGTAATGTATTAATTTTTTTGCCCCCAGGATTATTGGGTAAAAATTGTATTTGAAAACGTTGGAGTATTATGTCAAACACCGACATAAGGAAACCCTTATTGAGTTTGAATTCATCGCTTCCCTACCTCTGCTACACAGAAATGGACAATCCCAGTTAGCAAACCGTCCTGCAGGAATCTAGCTCTCTCTTGGTTTCCGGGTGGTCCTGGACTCGCAGGGCACTGAGTCCGGTCGGAGCAGCAGGAGCGGTGCTGCTCCCGGTGTCCCAGCACCATGGGTGCATTGCTCTGATACTGTTAGTCTACTGCAAGCATCCTCCTGCAAGTCTGCAGACTCCAGCACGAATCTGGAAGAGATGAATGGAAACATGCTGTGCTAA
Source organism: Buceros rhinoceros silvestris (assembly GCF_000710305.1). Classification (NCBI taxonomy): domain Eukaryota; kingdom Metazoa; phylum Chordata; class Aves; order Bucerotiformes; family Bucerotidae; genus Buceros; species Buceros rhinoceros. Next base: position 8,808 of record NW_010422764.1, on the reverse strand, counting down.
AAGCTTTAACTTCTTTCTTCTGCGTGGCAATAACTCAATCTAAAATTGATGCTAAGAGTTCAAGAAACGCAGTCGTAGTGATCGAAGTGTGTCTGAATAACACAGATGCATTTTGCTGTCTGATGTCAGACCCTCACAAACCAGACTTTTGCAGGTATTTGCCTACTGAACACCAGTTGCTAACCCAGCAGAGCACACAGTGCCTGCTTGCGGCAGATTCCGTGCTGAGGGATGCTCGTGGCATTGCTGCTCGTGGGGCAGGAGGAAGAAATCTGGGGTGGGAAGGGGGCAAAGTGGCAGAAAGAGTTTAGAAACTGGCTAGAGCCTTGTAATAGTTGTAATAGTTGGAGTATGACATCCTGAATGAGGAGATAGATAATCTTGGCATAATACAGCAAAGAGTACGACTCTTAAAAATGCGTGGCTTTTCTTTAGATTTCCTCTTAATACCCTAAATAATCTCTGGCTTTGACATTTTAATTGTACAGCCCAGATGTGAAAACTTTCCACCAGACCCTGGCAGATATCCCAGCAAACTGTTTCAAAGTAGTTTGGGGGGGAAGTTTCTTGCACTTGTAAACCCTATTATTTCAGAATTTATCAGATAACATTGAACTCTCTGAGCTTTGTAAAAAGCAGGATAAAAGTGTTGCAAGCGATGTGGTGGAGGCACTTTTTCTTGAACATGATGTAGAGTATTTGGTGCTGAAGAAATAGGAAGCTTTCGACATTCGTTTGGTTTTTGTGAGGTCAGAGAGGCAGAGATCCAGCCATTGGTGCTTACAACTGGCTTAGATGTTACAGTTTCAGCACGGTTGCTCTGAATTTTATTCAGTGGTACTTTCTTTCAGGGGACAGAGATTTTTTCCATCTGTTTATCAAGCAGTACTGGACTTGATTCATTTTGTATCCACCCTGCTGCCAGGGAAGATAGGAAATATGCATAAAATCTACAGAATATGCATAAAATCAATTCTGTAGGGTTTGGGGATTCTTTTGAGTCTGACTGCTTGTCTGCTGACTGCTTGAGGACAAGCTCCTTGAGAGGAGCCAGCCCAGCCCCGGAGCTATTCTCCCTGTGTCTGGAGTGTGTTTGGGGAGCTGGAGGGAGCTTGTGTGGCTGGTTTTTCCCTAGAAGCAGCATCTTGGCTCTGTGTGTGCATGACAAGGCTCTCCCTTGGTAGATGCCTCTGCTTTGGGAGCTGAAAATGGAGTTTTAATGCAATTCATGGACTGGCTTTACCAGCTTCTGTGCTGGATGCTTTCAGCATTGAAGATTTTATGAGGTAGTGGCTCCTGACCTTGGTGGGACAGAGCGGAGGAGGAGAAATCTTCTATTCACATCCTGCTTGGCAGCCAAGCGTTGGCTTATTTGTAATGTCTTTGAGGTCAGTAGTCAATAAGTTGATGTGCAGAGCAGGGGAGGGCTGTGGTAACAGAGGGAGGCAGCTTTGTCAGCCCAGCATCTTCCATCCTTCCTCTGTTCGTGCAGGGTCAGGCACAGCCGTGCTGCTTTGCACCTCTTGCACCCAGGCGCAGTGCCTGGGTGGTGGGATGGAAAGCGTCCCCTGCTTGGAGCCCGCCTCAGTTCTTGAAGTGCCCGTCAATATTGGCTCGGTTACGATGAAAAGTGGCGATGGCCTTCCCTATCTCTTGGTGGGATGCTTATACTGGGCTGAGCAAAGCAAGGCTTTGGCTCTCTGCTAGATTGCCTGTGGTGTGCTGCCTCTTGAGTGTGGTGTCAAATCGGTTCAATGGCTCCTGGGGGAATTGTAGGCATCCACAGACAGAGCCTTTGTTGTTCAAGTATTTCTCCCTGTCCTACTAGAGGCTGGAAAACCAGTAAGGAAAGAGAGAAAATATGAAGCTCTTTTAATTGGGCTGGTAAATTCACAAAATTCAAACAGGAGTCAAACCCTTCCCAGGCATAGTCTCCTCATCACATAGAGTTTGAACTGATGAATGAATTAAATCCACAGAGGAGGGATGAGGGAGTACAGAGGGACCATAGAGGGGCTCTAAATGAAATTGCTGTGAGGGAATATGAATGCTGGAATAAATTGGAAGGAAGGTTTGGAGCGTGGTGTGGCTACCACCAGATGAGAGGGTGTGGAGCTCGCAAGGGCTCAAGTACTGAAGCAAAGAAACTTTGCTGTGAGTCTAGTGTTGTGGCAGGGGAGAGAGAAGGGGATAACATTGAGTTTGCAGACTTCTAATGGCATGGCTGGTCTGCTCGTGATGGTTCTACACTGTCATCCTGGCACGCGGGAGTTCATCGTGTCCCCTTTGAGGGCTCTTGGCCCAGTGTTGCTCTTTAGGGATGGAGAAGCTCTAGCAACGCTGCTTGGCTTGTCTGTCTCTACACCATACAGTTTTCCTTTGGTGCTAATTAAATATTTTACAAAAACTTGAGGGTTTTTGAGCATTGCTGGGCTCTTCCACAGAGCTCCAACATCTGAAATCACAGCGAGGCATCTCTGGTGCTTTGCTGATGTTCTCAGATTTCCTTTAGCTTGGAATTGCTGTTAGTGCACTAATTGTATTTCCCCCCACCCCCTTTTTTTTTTTTTGCCTGAAGGAAAACATATGTTTTTCTGCAAACACTGTTTGTTATTTAGCTCTGGCTTCACAGAATGCCTGTGAAGATTGGGCTCCATGAGAATCAATTGCAGATAATTTTCATTGCAAACAGGATCCTGTAGTTACATACATGTGCAGCTGGGCTGGCTTCTCCTCGGAGCATATGTCATGGTTTCTAGATGGAAAGGAAAGTCTGAGATGAAATAGATCATGACATGACATTTTCAAAGTTTATGAAACAATAAAACACAATAATCCTGGTTAAAATTTGGTAAGTATGTGGTGGTGTTTTTCTAGCACTGAATACAGTTCTGCAATAAACCCTAATTAATACAGTCTGTGGTAAACAGATTAATTCCTTTTAAAATCAGAAACTTTCCATGCCCTGAACAGAGACAAACAGCATTTTAGCAGCCAGCATCTAACGCAGGGAATAAAAATCTTTCTGCTTTTTAAAATTGTTATTATATTTTAGTGTATGACTTGATCAAGGACAAAAAAAAAGCTTGGAAACTGCCCTGGGTGGTGTCGGGCTCTGGATGCACATACACAAACCCCTTTCTCTCTCACTGTGAAACACATATAGTTTAGTGTCTGCCTACGTGGGATTGTGCGCGTTTATTTTTTCATGGCAGGAGTGATTTCTTTGCCAGCTCTGATGTGTGTTCCCCAGCGGGTACAATTTCATACCCTCCCCTTTCCCCAGGCCACAGCGTGTGGATGTGGGAATGGACGCGAATGTCCCTGGGAAGCAACACCTCAAGTGGGGCGCGGTGCTGGAAATAGCGTGAACTGAAGTCGATGTTGACTTCAGCTGGAAAGATGTACACTTCCCCCTGCTGTGCAGAAATGTAGCTAAAATTAATTAACTTGGCTCATCATCCTCTGGTAAATCAGGATTTCAGAATCAAAGATGTGCGGGGCATCAGTGTTCGGTGGTGACTATATTGAGGGACTCAGGTTTCAAAAGTCGGAAAACATTTGCCTCCCCAGGTCTGAATTTCCAAGGCCGTGATGTTTCTTGGGTGAATACATCTAAAATTGCTGTTGTATCAAGCCTTTAATTTCTTGAAAACTGGAAGATTGCCTAAGTTTTCTGTGTTGGTAAAACGAACTTTGTTCTTGCTACAAATACCAAAGGAGATCTGCTCTGAAAATGCACCTTTTCACCTCTATCCAGCTGGGGTTTTCCTAATATCTGTTTCTAAAACAGACCTGACTGCCAAGGAAAGCATCAACTCTTCCACTTGCTGGGAAGAGAGAATTAAATTCTGCTTCCTGAAGAGATGGTGGTTCCATTTCACACAGGTAGTTTAGACCGAATAAAATTCTCATCTGGGGTTTGCAAAAAAGAGAGATTTCCATATTGGCACCAACTTGATGCTTGCAGAGTGTGTACTTTGGCTTCAGTCACATAGATTTTGTTTCACCGGAGCAGGGATGCCCAACCTCCTATACCACCAGCATGAGAAACCTCTCGTGCAGCTCCTGCTCTGGCCTCCAGAGAAGATGCTCCAGCATAAAATGCTTCAGAATTGGTTTCGTTGTTTGTTTTTTCTTAAATAACATAAAGAAAAAATCACATAACCCACCCAAGTTCACTGAGGTGAATGAAAACTTGATGGAAGTAGGTGAAGGATGTATTTACCAAAGCTTTGGGCTAGTGCAGTTTGTGTTGTGGGCGCTGAAAGAAGCAATAGCGATTGTGTTCCCTCTTGCCTTTGGTGGCAGTGCCTGGGCTGTGACTCTTGGAAAAAAGCAGACAGAATGGTACAGTTGAACATGATGGGGTCTCTCCCCCAGTGCAGCAAGCTTGGTGGAGTTTAATAATGTCCTGGCCAACCAGGAGCTGTGTGCACAGCAGCAGCACTTGACTGCCTACAGCCAGCAACTCTAGCAGCCTGGCAGGCAGCTGCCACTTCCCATGGAAAACCAAAGGCAAGATCCCCTCTGGGAGAGGGATTGGGAATAACGGTTTAAGTAAATGTTCCCCTGAAGTTCAGGGTATGGATGTGTGAGCCTGTAGTCTGACTTTGGGCTAACTCTACTCCATAAGCCTAGTTGAGGAGTTGTCCCAAGAGCATGAGATTTGCTGCAGAGGAATTGCAGGTAGCTGTGGTTTAAGGCAGGGAGTATGAATCTTGACATGCAAAAATGTCTTTGTAAATGGAGGATGTATGACTCAGGACTGATAACGTGCCACTGAACGTTTCCGAAGTGCATATATCAGTGCCTTGTTTATTTACTGAACTAATTGAATTTATCATGTCCAAGATGTTTACGGCTGTCCCTGGAATCCTTCAGGCAGACATACTAATGTGTTTTCACATACCTAAAATTTTAAAGGCCAATTGTTTATTGTGCACTTAACCATATAGAATTGTTCCAGACTGAGTTTTCACGCTGATGCTGATAGACGCTGTAAGCATTTCTGCTTCTCTGTTACAGCACTCCTTAGTCTGGACTGATTTCACTGCCTTTAAAACATGGAGATGTCTTCTCACAATGCCTGACCCAGGATGCCTTTGAGTGGTGTGTATGTAGCCATATTAAAATAAAGAATTCATGCTTTTCCCTCTAGAGAGAGTGATGCTTGAGGCAGGCTGTTTTCAATAATGGGAGAGGATCAGCTGCTTGGGTAAGTGCCTTTAAAGCGTATTTCAGTAGTGGCATAAACTCAGCGAGAAGGTCCTCCTTCCTTACTGCCCTCTTTTTTTTTTTTTTTTTTTTTTTTTTTTTTTTTCCCCCAAAACATGCACAGTATTAGGGAAGAGGTGTAATAACCTGTAAATGTGACAGGCAGGCATCCAGGTCTACTCTGTGTTGGTAGGAAATAGTCCTGAGTGTTTGAGACTGGACCCGTGTATTGGTATTTGAAATTGGGGGGTAGGATCACACGTTCTTAAATATCTGCATAATAAAGTCCCCAGCCACAGGTGGGCTGTCCCCATGCTGGGCTTTGGGAGGGCACAGCAAGGTCTGCAGCCAGGAGGAGTTTGCTGAGGTGGGGTCTTTGTGTGTGGGATGATCTCCTCAACCACAAAGCCTGCAGGAAAAAGCAGTCCTCTGGTTTGTTATGAGGATTGTTGCAGAAACACACTGAGACACGTGAATCTCAGATTAAGGTGGTTTGTAAGTAGTTACCCCCAGGAAGCAACAGGTAGTGAGAAACCCAGTGAGTGAATAATTTTCTCTGCTTGGAATAGTTTCCAGTTTTCTTTTTCCTCTGAGCACCGAAAGGCCTTCAACTAATTCTGACCTGAGTCAAATGAATACTTTAATTGATGTGTGTGTCTGTTGCTTAACCATGAGGAAAATCGCTTGGAAAAAGGTTTGGAGTTGTTTGGAAAACTCTGAATGGCCTGAATAGTTTCAGCCTGAAAACATCCCTGTTTATGTTAACACAGCTCTGATTTCCCCAGCCCCCTGTTCCTTTGCTTTAGTAAGTGCAGTAGTAGAGGGAGAATTGGGTAACCTGGAAGTGAAATGGGTGACGGTGCGAGTCCTTTACCCGTTGGGAAAAAATACAGCCCTGAATGTCTTGACAGAAGAAGTGTTGATGTTGAGAAATGCAGCCCCAGGTCAGACCTGCGTCTGTCTGCCCTGGTCCATTCGTGGGACCGACCGATGGTAGTGCATGGTGTCACCTGGGACTTGAATCAGACTGAAAACTGAAATAACCCAGCAGAACTACTGCCAAGAAGTTAACACCTTGCTCCTAAAAGCACATTAGGAGGTTTCACACATTCAGCTGCAAAGCAGATAGAGTTGTTTTAGATGCATGGAAGTACCTTTGATCGCTGGGGAAGTTTAGTTGTGGCAGATGTTCCTTCCTTCCTCTAAAGGTCAGTTGCAGATTTGTGAAGCAAGTGGTTTATCTAACCTTAAACAAAATCCCTCATCCTCTTCAGAGCAGCTGCTCCGGCAGGAGCTCCCGCTGAACACCCGTCTCTGCTGTCCTTTTTAATGCTGTCGCAACTGGAGCATCTTAGCTACCACCCGGCTTTCTGCCGTAACCCCCTGAGTCTGCCTGGGCCCTTGGGAAGGAGGTGCTGGGGCTGCTTTCGGCTTGAGACCTTGCAGTCCTTGAAGCCTTGGGTCAGCACTATGTGGGCACGGATTGTTTTGGAGTATCACTGCAAGAAAAATCTGACTTCTGACAGGTCTACAACTGCCCTGCAAGCGAGCATGCCTGGCCGTGGTGAATGTGGCTGTGGTCCTAGAGGGATTCTTGGGAGAAAGACAAATAGATGCATTGCACTGTAGAGTGAGTTGGGAAAGGAGGTGTGGGAAGGCTCTCTGTTGCACTCTCCTATGCCTTGAACTTTCCCACCTGAACCCACATTTCTCAAGGGCTAAGCGATGATTCTACTTCAAGACGTTGTCATGATTCAGTTGAGGGGACCGATATAATTCCCCGGCCAGAGTCTTTTTTTCCTTCCCATATATTTGTAATCAGGAGATGAATAACAAAGTTATTTTATGCATGAGAGAAGGGTCTACTCCTTTTGAGTAATTTTTAGTGGAGAAGATTAAGTGACTGTTTATAGCCATTAGTTGTGAGTTTTGAGATTGAATCAATAGCGGATGTTACTTCTGAGTGACCTTTATAAAATGTGTATGTGTTTTCACGCTGGGCTGACTCTTCAGGGTACCCTTAAGGTAAGTCAGATGTCTTTAAAAAGCCATTCTGGTGTGCCAGAATGCCGTGAGCTTACGAGATAAATGACAGCTCTGTTGGCCAGAGCAGCTCAGGATCCACGTAAGTGGTTTTGTACCCTTGCAGCCAGCAAACATCATGACATAGTTTTCATACAGGTTTTCATGCTAATTGAATTATACAGGGAAAAACTTAACCTGATATCAAATAAAAAATACAAAATCCTGCAACTGCAGGAAAAAACTGACTAGAGGTTATCTCTGTGGTTCATTTCAGGAATTGTCAATTTAGAAAATGAGAATTTACTTCTAACATACTTTTTCATGTAGCTGACTGTCTGCTCGTTAACAGGTTCATAGATTTGTCTATGGTCAGCAGGCATCCATGTGAATGGAAAGATCAGATCTTTATTTTGATTAAAACCGAAAAATCTGTCCCTCGTCAAAAGTACTTGACTCTGATTTATGTGGTTATTCTTCAGGAGTTTTTTGATGTCCCTGACAAGTGATGCCAATTAGGCTGCTCTGGAATCCAATATAACCATCTACAGCAGAAATACAGAATTGTGATGCTTGAGTTGGATTAACCTACCTTGCAAAAACATGTTTGAACGTGGATAATCAGTGAATAGGCATCTCAAAATTCTCCTACTTGGTGTGTGAATACCTTGTGTTTTGGGGGCTGGGGTAAGACAAAGCGCTCTGGGAGTCTTCATTTTGCTTGCAAGCAACAGATGCCCCACTGAGGTCTTCATTCATGAGGGAGATATCTTGATATGTTGCACTCAAACAGCAGGTAACCGAGTTGCTGGCAGGCTGCAGCGACTTTTATCTCTCCCCTACAGAGTTCTTTTTCAAACCAGAGAAGAAATGGCCGTTTCAAATTTCATCATGATTTTTCTGAATCAGTTGCTAGACCTTGTTTTGACTTGCTTGCAAAATTTACTTGCAGGTTCAGGTAATTCTTTATATGTTTTTTTTTTTTT
>NW_010422764.1:0-504 GCF_000710305.1 Buceros rhinoceros silvestris | reverse complement strand
GTTTCTAGACCTTGTTTTGACTTGCTTTCAAAATTTACTTGCAGGTTCAGGTAATTCTTTATATGTTTTTTTTTTTTTAACAATGTAAAGACTTGAGCTAAAGCTTTGCTTGCAGCTTAACTCCTTTTCTCCCACCTCTCTAATGGTGTTGAACAAAAAGCTTTCAGAATGTTTAGTGGGGGGGATGTTTCTTCATCAGTATTTTTTTTTCCTGTTAGGAAAACATCCTGCTCAACTGTAAAACATGGGTGACATCACAGGTCCATTTTCTCTGGAATGACCCTCTTTTATAATGAATGCTGAACAGTGTGGTGTCAACTGGATCCCGTTTGCAGAGCGCATCCATGTCTGTGTGTGATTCACTTCCAGTGAGAAACTTTCCAGATGCATTTTTTTTTTCTTGGCTGTTTGATATATTGACGTGGGAGTGCTCAGTAGCACCTGGCCATGGTCTTTGTGGAGTTAGAAAGCACAGGTGATATCCCAACATCACGCATGAGGCAC
>NW_010422763.1:60200-60568 GCF_000710305.1 Buceros rhinoceros silvestris | reverse complement strand
GCTGGCCTCCGAGGCCTGATGCGTGGGTTTTCTGTGTTTGTGGAGTGGGTGTGCGGGATGTGTGTGTGTGTTTGTTTGTTTATGTTTTTTCCTTCCAAACGCTGATTATTCGCCGCCCGGGTGCGAGGAAGGGTTAACCAGTCCCGGGGCAGGCGGCTCTGGCCATTCGGCCGCTTGTCGGGAGAGTGCAGGCGGCAGCTTCATTTCCACCTCGCCACCTCTGAGGTAAAGGCTGTCTTCCTCCTCGGTTTCTGCCACCGCTTCTGTGAAGCCGTCGCGTCTTTAGTGAGGATGAAACCTTTCGTTTCCCCGCAAACAACCTTGATTGTCTTCTGTGCCAGAATCTCAGGCAGAATCTCTCCCCTCTC
>NW_010422763.1:53993-60072 GCF_000710305.1 Buceros rhinoceros silvestris | reverse complement strand
TCCCTCCCCCTTTCGCTGTGGGCTGATGCAGTGGTCAGAGGAGAGTTGGTCTTGATGACTGTTCGTTTTATGACAGGATTCTTTTGAGACTGAGTAATAAACAATAGCCTTTTTTGTTGATTTCTTTCAAACTCTGTTTGATCTCAAACGTGGGTTTATGAGATGGTGCGTATAAGGGAGTATCTCCCATGTTTTCTCCAATTCCACTAGAAATGAGCTTTTTATTTACAGTTCCTCTGCAGTGTTTGCAACTGAAGCACTGCAGTAGAGTGCTTTTCAGTGAGAATATTGAAGATGTCTTTTACAAAATTTCATTGCTCTAACTTTGTTTTGTGACTGAGAGGAGGAAATAAATATTAGCTCAAACTAGATATAAAATTTCAGATTGGAAAGTACAGGTAGTGTTAAAAAAACCCACGTATTATAACAGGCTTTTCAATAGTACATGCTTTTTAACTTCCAACTGCTAGGTACCAAAATATTCTGTTGATACTGTTTAAAAATTTGAGTGTAACCAGGTTCACCGAGTTACAGCCTTGTTCTGTGAACATATGGATGTTAGCTTGTAGAAATAAAACCAAGGTGACTGTCAGCTTTTTCAGCTTCCATTGCACCTTGGATTATGCTTTACATTCATAACATTCTTACTGAAAACCTAGCATACCAATGACAGGAGAAGTCAGAACAAAGTATTTACTTCCCATTACTAATCTATGTGTGGGTTTCGGGCTACTGTCATAACTTCCGTACTGCAGTGATTGACTGTTTATAAAAAGGGGCCCCCCCTTTTTGTAAACCTTTTTTTTTACCTGGCTGTTTCTGCCAGTGTTTTGTGTTACCTTCATGGTTGTTTAAATGGAGCAGTTGTTTGTGCTTATTGGAAGGTGTTAGAAGTTTCAGACTTTTTATTATGTATTTGAAACACACTTCAAAGCATTTTTGATACTGACTGTTGAATTGTAATAAAAACAAATTATCTTGCTACAATGGTAGTAATGTTGCAGACTAGAGCTTACTGAGTTTGAATCCTAAAATAATAAATACTTTACTTTTCTGAAGACCTTTTAGATGCTGTTATGGACAGCCTGTCATAAAGTAGTCAGGATATGTATATTTAAATGGACACTGTGACAGTGCCTTGAGTCTTCCAGTATCTCATCCCAGCTATTTTATTTCTGGACTGCAAGAATGAAAAAACCATCCCCATTTACGGGAATAATCAACATATAATATCAAAACAGTGTGAACATATGGCTGTAGAACTGGACCAAATGTTTTGGGAGTTTTTTCTTGAGATTTTTGTATTTTGAAAAGCCAGTGATCTAACTTGTTATGTGATGGAATTCTGTGAATTCATATTCATAGAAGCTTTTTTCCTCCTTGATGCTGTTTTATTTTGTTGTTGTTTGTTATTTTGTAATTAACAATATAATAGCAGGCAGAAAACTTTAATATCATTAGACTTGAACTGTTGTAAGGAGTATCACTACAGTTTTGTGTCAAAAAATTAAACAGGAAAGTTATCAAACTTTTCTAATTTCTTATTACTTGCATTTATCTGACTTGAAGTAACTGATTGAGGCTGGTTTTTTGAATGGTGTTTTTTTTAATCTTCTGTACAAGTATTTTTAAGGACAAAGTTGTATCTGAAGCATAGAAAATGTTCCTCTTTTCCTGTGTTTTGGTGGTGGTGACTTTTTTTTTTCTGTGGGGGGAACAGGATTACTTCAGAGGGTTTTTTATCGGTTATAATTAATATTGTGACCAGGATACCTCCCTCTCTGCTCTTCAGCATCCTTTCTATATAAGTCCATATCACTTATTCTACTTTGTTTTTGAAAAGTACAAAAATAACTATTTTTTTTGGCCCTGAACTTAGTTGGGCTTTGAGAAGTAGTAATGATGTAGACTGCACTTTTCTCACCTATTGTTTTTTGCTTTGCTGACAAGGCACATCCACCATAAACTCTTTCAGAGCCTTCAGGATGCAAGCACTAGGTGTATGCTGAGCTTATGATGCTGCACTGAGTATTACCTCTATTAAGGAACTTACTAAGAGAGTTGCTATAACTGTGCCTTTAAATGTAGTGGGTTTTTTTTTCCCCACTGAAAGAAGAATTAGTATTTATCGCATTCTTAGAATAAAATGTGCAGACTCAGAACTACGTGATATGCTTTCAAACAGGAAATCTTTTGGGTTAAATCAGCCACAGTTATATTTTTGTTTGCAAAAATGCTGTGGATGTAGCTCCTTTTTCAGTCACATAATCTATAATCTGTTTGGAGGAGCCATATTTTTCTTTTTCCCCTGCTGTTTTTCTTTCTTCTTCTCTACAGTTTTTTTTGGTGGGACTTTAGATTTTGGTTTTGGAAATTTTTCCTGTAAAGAATGCAATTAATGCTTTTTCTTCTTGGATGGTAATTCCAAAATTGCCTCTTGACGAGTATTAGCCGTATTCCTTGGACGCTAGGTGTAGACAAGAAAAAGCCACTGAGGAGGAGCACTGTTATCCTACCTGAGATACAGTGGAAGAAGAAACTGCTACAGTTGAGTAGTGTATAACACTTCTTATTTTTTACCTAAATTTGGGGTATCATTCTTCTACGGCATATGTAAGGTAACGTATCATGCCAAAGGCAAAGAACTATGTAGGGGCTTTCTTTCATCAATAAATTGATAGGAGAGACAGTGGTGGATACCGTGTAAAAAATTGTGACGGACTTCTCGGAGGCATAGTTAGTGTTGCTTACTCACCTAGCACCTACTGCTGTAGAGCATTTCTAGTTTTGCCTTTAACTTTATTGGGAGAAATGAGTATCAGTGATGCTGCAGCCAGCATTCACATTTTTGAACACAAGTAGGAGGAACCTTGTGGGACTTTGTGCAAGTCTTAGGGCCAAAGACTTGTTGGACATGTCTGTTCTTACGTGTAGAATCAGGTGGTTGTGCTTGTTTTAATACAAGTGAGAGTCAAAAGTTTGGAGAGTGTTTTAGTGATTTTTTTCTTTTTCCCCCCCCTACTTAATTTTGTGTGACGCTGCAACTCTTCTCCAAAACCAGCCATGACTGATACACTTGTATATTGCTTAGTTTAACATAAAATATGTATCCTGAGTATTATAGTATGCATTAATATCTTAATTGCTACATATGTTCCTGACTTATGAGGACAGATGACATGGCTAATAAAATGAAAACCAAAGATATGTATGTTAATTAAACTATCTTCCAGGTGAATTAAGAAAAAAGGGGGGTTTGCTGGGTTTTTTGCTGTTGGTTTTTCAAATGAGCATACACGTTTCATGTATTCAGTCTAAAACCTGTCCAAAAAATACCAAACTGGACATCGCTAATTTAAAACCGAAGTGTTTTCAAAGCAGTGTACACGGTTCTCTTCCCTTAGGAAGGTTGCTGCTAATGCAGTTCTGTGTTGTAGAAGTCTAGAGAAGGATGCATCACTTAAATCCTAGTATTAATTTAAGTGTATTTTTCAGTGATGTGGAGATAAACTATATTGCAATTCATTCAGAGCTGTATGGTTATCAGCAATACTAATATCATCCTTGTTTGCTGAATAAATCTGAACTGACTGTAGAGAATAATTTGCAAGTTTATCAGCCATTATTAATGGAGTTATTTATTGCAGCAAAGCTTAAAGGCCATTTTGTGGTTTTTTTGGATCATATCACTGTTTTTTTAGGATGACAGAATATGGCTTATTCTGTGGTAAAAATAAGTTCATCAGCTTCACCATGTCAATGAAAAGTACTATTCATAGGCTACTCTGATAATAGAATATTTAAATATTTAATAGATAATGAAACATGAGAAATTTTTGAGGGAAAGGATGCTTTCTATTTTCTTTTCAAATGTTAAGATTTGAAATGTTAAATGTTGACATTGCCCATTGCAAATTTCAGAGAGAATAGGCATTTATTTGACAATTCCCTTCTACCAGATCAAGTTAGGTTAATCTAACAACTCTAAGTTTGATGTAAAATATATTATTCAAAAAATCTAGCTTATTCTATTAAGATTAGGTACAGCTATGAAACAGTCCCTATTACACCAAGAGTAGTCCATATATAGAATAAAAACAGTGGCTTTTTTTGAAGAATTTGCAGTCTAATGCTCTATATTAAAATCAAAGTTCACATTTATTCTCTTTTCTAATGTTCAGAGTGTTTTACATCAAACTTTTTTTGGCCTTATAAGCTGGAAGCATCTTCAAAAATAAAAAATAATTGTTGAGAATGGAGGTTTGAAGAAGCAAACAAATTACTGCCTAATTGGGGAGGTGGGGGGAAGGTGTCTTGCTCCCTTTCCATCCTGACTCACTGTTGGAATTTACAAGTCTTATGTGTTTGTCTAAATTAAAAACTTAGCATGACCACACATTAATTACTAGCGTAAGATAGCTCAAAATACTTCTACTCTAACTGAATATGCTAGCTTGGGATATAGAAGATTCATTCTTGGTTTGTGCAAGACCCCTGCAAGTTGAGATTTTAATTTTTCGTAAATTGGAAAATTGTATCATTAAGCAATTTCAAGTATCTTTAAAATCTTTCTTCACTTCTGAACAGCTTTTCTATCAGTCTTGAATCCTGTATCTCACTGATTCTTAAATTCTTAAAAGGTTTTAAAGGAAATAAATATTACAACATATTAACACTTCAGGTTGGTACGTTTTTCTGGTTGTTTGGAAATCTGTCATTAGAATCTATTTAGCTTGGAGCCATGTAATAATCTCTAATGTATTAGGCAATGTATCCATGGACTGTATGTACTCAAAGCTTTGAGCTTCTGAAAGCAGTTTTATTTTGGATAGGCAATAATAGAATGATATTGTGCAGTAGTAGACACCATTCTTCAAGATTTGTGTGTCAAAAGCAACAGTGCTACTAGGACGACAAAGCATTAATTCTATAATAAAGGACAAGCAAGAGTATGAGCTGCTCAGTGGAGGAAAAGAATTGTGTTGAACATCAATTTTCAGTGACTATACCTAAATTTTAGGTCACTCTATTATAAATTTTCTTATATTTTGCTTAGAAGGTAGTACATGTAATCTTGGTTGTATTGGAGAGTGCAAGTTTATCATTGTGGTGCAGTAGGATGTTGAAGCAACTGAATTCCTTTCAGGGCTGAGGTTTCACAATGAGGATGAGCTGGGTTAACCATTTCCTGCGGCTGGAGGAACAGGCTGTTTCCTCTTCCTTGCTGCTCATTCCCACCATTTGGTTTGAATGGACTGCACTGCTTGTCTCAGTAAACTGATCCAGGTCACTAAAAATGCACAAGTTAGTTGTATCCAAAGAATGCTGAAGAGGTAACATGTACGTGCACAAATATGTACTTATTTGTATATTTTGCCAGACTATTGCGTTAGTTCAGCTTACACCGTGACTATTGTATTGTCTGTGGTGTTACAGGAGGGAGCAGACAGCTTGACTCAGGTTGGTAGTGGAGAAGGGGATAGGGAGGTGGAATCTCTCCCATTCAGTACTTATGTTTATTCAGTTTAGTTTATCGTGGAGCTGTACCCCAGGTGACATTTTGAATTTTGTTCTCTGGCTGTTTAGCAGCTGAGTAGAAGAGTGAAATGAAATTAAAGATCTCTGCAGTGCAGTAACATCGTTACTTCAGAGATAAGTTATGATTTCACCAGTTTTCATATCTTTATTGTTTTCACCAGTTACTTTACAATAAAGTAACACTACATTTTCCCTGAAACAGGAAGTAAGGGGTTTTTTTTTGATAAAATGTGAGGTCTTGATAAACAAATACAAAGTTGGGACCAAAAAGAAAAAAAACCAGCAGTAAAACTTAAGTGGCAATTGCTAGTCTGCCATCATTTTTTCTCCCCACTTTGCATTCCTTTTCATTCCTACCCATTATTTCCTTATCCTTGAAGAGTCATACTGTAATTTAGCCTATTCTTCAGTAGTGAAAGTACAATTAAGATTTTTTTTTTTTTTTACTTCCCAGTTCATTGCTTTGCTTAGCAGCAGAATTTTATTTATGTCTGAGGACACTGTAGCTGCAAAACTTTTATTTAAGGAATTCCAACTTCAG
>NW_010422763.1:53604-53881 GCF_000710305.1 Buceros rhinoceros silvestris | reverse complement strand
AGGAAGCAATCTGATCTAAACTTGCATCTGTTGCACACTGTATTTAACCTACGTGTCCTTATGTCTGCTGTAAGTTTTGACAAAAGGATTTCAGCTTTCACATGACTAAACTATTGTTTATAAATTAAGAACGGAGGAAACTGAGATTTCAGTTTTGTGTAGGTGAAACTGAGGTAACAGCTGTAGTCCTGCTTTCCTGCTGCCCCCTCTCTTGTACTGGCTCTGGTATTTATCTGATTCTGTACTGAGCTGTTTCAGTATGCAAACTCAGCAGGCA
>NW_010422763.1:45517-53496 GCF_000710305.1 Buceros rhinoceros silvestris | reverse complement strand
AGTTGCCTTTTTTTTCCTTTGCCAGGATACTTTTCTGCCAGCTGAGCACACTGAAACCAACTTGGTGCACTGGAACCAGCACAAGAAAGGGCAGAAATGCGTAGATTGCAGGAAGGATGTAATTAGTTTTATCAGTTCAGGTTGTTCAGATTTTTCAACCTGAATCAGCTCCACGGTGGTGAATGAATATAGTGAGATATAGCTAGAGGATTTTGGCATATAATCCATGTCTTAAGTGGCAAAGAAGAGTAACTTCCCTGTTCTCTGAAATCAAAACAAGAAAACAGTGCACTGCCCAAGGTCCCTGCCAGGCCAATCGGGGGAAATTTCTCCAATCCCATAGGGCTGATCCCACGCGCATAGGCAAGTGCATTGACTAGCATCTGAACCAGTTCTGTGTTCTTCTGTCCTGGGAGCCAGTTATTGACACTTTGAGACTACAAGCCTTGCGCTTCTAAAAGCCAGAATGTATCTGTCCAGACCTACTTAAGGTAAATAGCTGAGAATTGCTAAGGATTATAATATTAGACGAAAAAAGCAGTAGACAGGGCTGCATTATTAACATGCAGAGAAAACTATTGCCTCCGTTGCTCTCTGATGTTTAAAGGGAAAGAAATAGGACACTTTGAGACTGGCAAAGTTTACCATAGCCATTAAGTACAGGCTTATCTGCATATAAATATTTTTTTAAATTTCTCAAAGAAGCTGGCTTGAGTCTTAGTTAGAAATAACAGATAGTTTAAGCTGAGGAGACCTACTTTGAATGCATGTCTGCATGAGAAAATCCTTTCCTAACCCTGTTTGCTGATGCAGTTTATCTAATTTATGATTCAAGGCAGTGCTGCACCTGTTGGCATCCTTACTCATGTTAAGAAGGTGATAGATACTTTCAACATACTTTTGGTACTTCCAACAAAGTTCAACTTCTTTTTTTCTATCTTTTCTTCCCCTCCATGCTTACTACTAAAAAAAAAACAACCCCAAAACGAAAAAAACAAACGCAAAACCAAAACAGGCTTCAGAATGTGTGTCTGGCTACCTTGTCAAATCTTAACCAGAGTGTTGGTCAAAACCTGACCTGAATCTATTCCATCTAGCCAAAGAAAGGGGTTTTCAAATTACTTAAATTCAAAATATTGTAATAATATGTTTTTAATAAATGTTACTAATATCTCAATCACTTCCTTTGAGAAGATACAGAATAAGGAGAGGGTATTTTTACAGATATCAGTTATACCATAATGTACAATAGTTGGCAGGCTGTTATCATTTTGTAGAGAATGTGATAGCCAGAGCATATACTATGTGATGTTGTGGGCAGCATGGGAAACTAGTATCTCTAATAAGTTTAAAGAGTCCATCTCTTTAGTGGACTAATTACTTGCCTGAAACTAGGAATTACCCAGTGACATCTTAGCTAACTTATTTGGGCATCTGAGAAAGCATCTATGATCCAACCAGCCATTTCTTACAAATCCTGTAAGATAATTTTTATAGTACATGGGTGTGTTAGATATTTAGCTTAGTCAAATATTTACTTGGAAATAGTTAAGCAAGGTTCTTAGTGTTAAAGTTGCTGTTCAGATACATTGACAGAGCAGTGGTTAGATTTTCCTGCTGTGTGTTTAAATACAGCAAGTTCTTGGAATTGAAATTTTGGATGATTCTGCAGGCTAATGAATGGGTTAATTACTGTTCAGGCTGCAAACAGTTGGACTGTATGTACACTTTGGGAAATGATCAAATTCTTGAAACAGTCTTATAAAGACAAACTATGAAACTCATCCCTGTACGCAGGGGAAACTTCAGGAAACTTCATCTCTGCATACAGCTGTGAATGTCTCAGCATGTCTGATGCTTAATCTCCTTACATACTGCTTAATTGTAAAAAATTATCTAAATTTCAGAAAACTTTAGCTGCAAGTCTGAATGATGTACTTCTGATAGTGGGGGAAAAAAATCTGTAATGGCTGATTGCCTTTACGCTTTGAAATCATGTGAGGATCAAAGCAATTGTTTTAAAGTCACGTCACCTGGATTGGTGTCTGTTCTAGCCCATGGCACTTGGAAATTTTTCCAGTCCTTTCTCTGAATAGCTTCCCGGTGTGCAAACAGTGCAGTGTATTTACCATTTTATTGTCATTTGTCACCACCTCAGCAAGAACTTGTTGCATGTGGGAATATGCTATACAAGTCCAAGCTTTACACTGAAACAAATCAGGGTTTTTTCCGTATGGTATAGAGCTTTAGTGTTTGTTTTTGTAGTACTGATAGGAGGTAAAGAGGTGAAGGAGGTTTAAATCAGTTTAAACTCTGAATTATAAACTGATGTTTACCCCAGTGTTATTTTTGGAGTCCAAGTCAGATACTTTTGAGCAACTACTGTGCTTTGGCTCATTTTTAGCTAAACAAAGAACTTTTAAATTTGATTCACTTTCAAATTTGCCAACCTTTAGACTACTTTGATATCATTTTTATAGTGGATTTTTTTGTATTTAAGGTACAAAATTATAATCTGAGAAAACACTTTAAGGGACATAAGACATTAAATCAGAGATTTACTATACAGTGTTTCTAGTAAGGTATTTTTGTGTTTCTGGATGTTTTATAACATTCAGCCTAACAAATCTTTATGATTTGAGTCTTCAACGCATTACTGGATTACCCTCATTTACTGGTGCTCCCTTCCCCCAGTCATCTGAAGCTACCAAATACTGTTCAGTTTGCTCCCTGAGTTCTGGAGAACTAAGAAGGCTTAGCACAAAATTACAAGTAAGCTTGATCCGGACTGTGCATGTACTTGCCTGTATCTTTTCAGAAGTAGGAAAAAGCTTTTGGTCAGCTTTTTGTTACTATCTATCTCATGAATTATATAGAATTTTTTCAAGCAGTGAGGTCTCAACAGTCTCTTCTCTTCCAATGCTCAGGGATGAGTGTTCTGATTATGTCTGAATTCCTTTGTAAACCTTTTGTCTTCCTTTCCCCACCTGAAGTGGGGACCAAAGTAATTCGTCCTTGTTCTGTTAAGTACTGCAGTTTTCTAGTGAGAAAAGAATGTATTCACATATGTGAAAGAACACAAAAATATAAATGTTGTTGTGTAGCTATGCGTGTTTTTACGTATTAGTGTGTGTAGTGATACTGGGATAAACAGTCGGATATGCTGGGGACTTAGGGGTGCTACTGTGTTTCTAACATCGTTCGGAGAGTGGTTGGTAAAATCCCCTCCATACACTGTCGCCCTAGAAAAGAGCGTGCTAAGCACAGTTTCTGTTTTGAATGTATGTATTCGACATGTTTAAAACAAATTCTTTTTCACTTTTATTTTCTTTACCAGAAAAAGGTAACATGCTCACCACAAATTATACTCTGCACAGGTTATTGAGTTACACTGTAATAGAACATCACTTTTTTTTACCTCAGTAAAATAAATTTAAGAAATGCATAAACTTAGCTGTCAATTTAGCTAAGTGGAGGTGTTAAGTAAACTTAGGTACCTGTCTCATTAAATGGTATTAATTCACAACGACCTGTGAAAAATTTGTTGGGGTTCAGGGTGGGTTTTTTGTGTTTTTACTTTTCCCAGTATGATTCATGGATTTTTTGATCGATCGTACTGGAGAAACTGAAGGAGAATGTCTAGAAAGCAAACAAGCTTTTATAAAAAATCTTTTTCTCATATGTAAATTGTAATAAATTAACTTTCATCTGGAAGTAATCTTAAGGTGTCTGTTTAAATTAGTTTTCCACAAATGTGGAAAAGTTTAACTTAGAGGGCCTCTGTGCAATTGTGCACGTTTGTAGTTCAAAATAAATAAATTTGGATATTGGGCATTTACAATATAGCTTGTGTAGCAGGAGGAGAGAATTGAAAACAGTGAGAGGGTAAGATATGGTGGCAAAGTGGAACAGAAGTTATTGAAACAAATAAGCCTCAAACTTGGTAATACCCTGCGTGCAGTGTTTTGTTTTATTCCTTCTCAACTCTTACCTTTCTTTATACTTACCCATTACTTCTCTGTGTTCTTAGTTGTTTGCATCCACCGATTTTAATCTATGGCTTTATGTTAAGAAATTTTCCATATTGTGTAGATACATGATGTAAAGTTGTGTACATCTTGGGGTATTATACTTCCGGTTTTACTTCATGTTCTTTTTCCTCCATCATTCCTTGTGGTTTTCAGACATCATGAGCATCTTCATGTTAAAATGCTTTAGTAGGATCACCGACTGCATTTACTTTCCTACCAAGTGATTTACATAATCTGCAGATATATAGGCTTGCTAAACATGAGCTTTGTCACACAGGGCAAGTCCTCTTGAATCTTACATGGTTTTTACATTTAATACAGCGTTATAAATGATGTCTATGAAATACTGCATGTACCTTCTTCATTTAGAATATTCAAAACCTCTTTACATTTCTGGGAGGAAAATCCCTGTGTTTCTTTAATTTAGGATTTTCAGGCTAATAATATATTAAGCAACCAGAGGTTGTGGTATTCTTATCTCTCTACATACATGCTAGATTTGTATTTACCTACCTAACAGAAACAGTTATAAATCAGTCTGCCAAATAACTGCACTGGATCAGCTATTCAACCTGGAGCAAATGCACTGACGGCCTGCATGAGAGAAAGGGCTACACTGTTATCTGACTTAACAAACTATGCAGAGGTGTGTTCAGTTATTTCAAAAGGGAGGATGGCAGCATAAAAGGGAAGTTCAGTGACACATGTTTATTTTGGTTCATGTTCTTTTGAAAGAACCCAGTTATCCAATAGGGATGGCAGGCTATAGAGTTGGACCATCCCATAGACTTCTGCTCTGCAAGTAAGGCTTTTGTAAGTTTTGGGGGGTCATTTAGAAGAAATCAACTAGTAGCCATAGTTGGAAGAGTGGCACAATATGCGTTAATAGACGCCCAGCTTTTCCTCTCAAATATTTATTCATGTGATACAGTTTGTTTTTCTGGCAGATAAAGATACAATCTGGTTTTGGAGAACAACCAGATTAGATTTTTCCATCCTTCCAAAAGCAAAACAACCCTTCCCTTTTAAGAAATATCCTCCAGTTTATCATCTATTTAAAATGTTCTCGGTTGCTAACAGATTAAATTTTTTTAAGTTGCAGCATAAGTCTGAAATTAGTGTACAAATTATATTCTCAGTAAACCTTTCAACATGATAGATGTTTGCTGAGGTGGAAGGAATACTGCATGGGATCAGAATGTTTTTGTTACTGACAAAATGCATTAAGGGAGGACAGTACTATTTCTGAATGTTGAAGCAGGCTAAATATGGTATCTTACTAGCTGTTTCTTCTGTACTGCTGCACGTAGGAAAGGGTAATGTAACAATCCGTGGCTCTCAAATGAACCTGAGAACCCTTACGTCTCCCTCCCTGCAGTTAATGCGTAAGGTGCTACACAGAAAATATAGCCCATACTTCTGTTTGCAAAGAGATGGGTTGTTTAGGTTCTGTTGATGTTTCATGGTATGGGTTGGATTTTTTTGGTTTGTTTTTTTTTTTTTTACCCCCCCTGTGCCACTTGCTCACTGTTTCTCTCCATTTTCTATATTAAGGAAATGGACTGAGCTGGAGAATACGCTTTGCTCCTGCACTAGTAGAGTAAGAGCTAAATGCACTGTTGGTGCCATCTCTCTGTCTGTTCCGCACTCAGGATCCCGTGGAGTGTTGACGGGAATGATGATAAACATTCGCTGTCCCTTGATGTGAAGAGGCAATCAGAAACATAGTTTGCTGTTTTATATTCTCTGCTGCTTGAATTATGTCCAGCAAGAAGAACAGACTTTGCCAAGAATGGAGTAGTGCTTGAACTATAGTATTTTTAGGCATAAATACATGGTGGGTTTGTTGTTGTTGGTTGGTTTGTTTTAAAGCTGGTTGTGCTTTTAAAAACATTTCCCTGATTTAAGAAAATGTGACATGGAAAAGTCTTTTGATAGTTGTTATGATCATTTGCTCTTGGAACTTCTGCTCATATCATTGCCCCCTTCAACAGGACAGTCACTTCTGTCTCTTTTGAGACAGTCAGAGCCTTATATGTAAACTTACTTAAGATGAATACTTACCGTTTGTCATTATTATAACAGCAAACAAAGGTTACTATTGCACAGCAAAAGGCTAGGAGAACTCCCCTACTGCAACCTTGCCTAATTAGGTGAAACTTGATCTAGCCTATCTTGTTCCTGTCACAACTGTGGCCTGTCTTGTTTCTTTAGAACATCTTATCACTGCTCGTCATTACTGCTTGGATTCTTATTGCCAGTAGACCGAAAATACTTCATTTAAGTAGTTTTTCACTGTAGTTGTTGCACGGAAACTGTTCTTAGGTTTTAGCTCTACACAATATTTTTATATTCACTGCTATTTACAAGTGTCCACATGAAGAATATTTTAAGGATGGTTCTTCAGAATATTTTAAAAACATCAAAAGAGAAATCTTGGCTACCAGAAAAGACTGGGCTTAGCTCTAAAAACTGGACAAAGGACAGAATTACAAAAAAGAAGGTGGGATTACATTGCTTTTTCTTTATTTGTTGTAAAATTAAGCATTTTGGGGTTTGGGGTTTGTTTTTGTAAAACTGAATAGTGTACCCTTATAATGGGTTAGAATGTATGTGGAGAATTTTTACTTGAAGGTGAGAAATTATTGCCTTGTTTGGCCTGTATATGAAATGTCTGAGATTTTTTATTTTACCTTGCATAAGTTGTTTGATTTTTTTTTTAAATTATTATTATGTATGTTTTTTGATTCAGCCAAAGTGGAGATCTGAAAGTAAAACATAACAGCGTTTGATTTTAAAATCTGCCATTTAAAAAGTAAAGAAGTGCACTGGAAAGAATTATTTTCTACTATGTGTAATTTCCACTCTGATGGAGGGAAAACTGTGCAGACTGCCTGTTGAATCCCAAAGGATGTATTTGCTTTTCACTTCTTACGTTTTTGCCAAGCCAGATGACATTACATCTAAGGTTGAATGGTTGGTGTTCCGTGAAAGCAACACACTAAACAGTCGGTATTTTGTTAATGCTTCCCGCTCAGTGGGAGAAAGCTGTGGCAGTCCCTTCTTTTTTCGCTCTATTGAAAATAGAAGGAAAGAGTAGTGCTGATTCCCATTGCAACATTACGTCCGGGTGCGTGTCTGTAGATTTAGTAAAAGTTGTTCTGTGATGTTCAGGGCTGCAAATCATCTTTATTAATTGACAAAAAGCACAGTGTCTTTAGTGAAAATACTATGTTGGTTAGCTGTTTTTGTTTCGTGGTTTTGCTTTTTTGTTGTTGGGTTTTTTGTGGTTTGGTTTTTTTGAAAAGTTGTAAACTAAAAGACACAAATGTCTGTCTTTGTATCCTCTACTTTTTGGATGAGATTATTTTCAGTGCAGGAGGTAGGTCAGGCTTTTCTGGAATCCAGTGGATTTTGGATGACTTTGCTGAAGCTGTTGACAAGGTCAAACACAAGACTGTAGAAGCATCAGCACCTCCCTTTTCTTAGCCTTGGCCAAAATATTTTTAATAATTCAAGAACACTCAGTTCCGTGGTATGAATTCGGTGGGATACTTTTGTTGTGTGTGGATTTTGAAGATTGCTGTTCAAGAAAATTAACCCCAAAGCTCATGCTTAACCCTGTTCCCCAGCTTTGCCTTGTGTTGTCAGAATGAGCTGTCTTTGAAAGTATATTACAGTGTTGATAATCTCAATATGAAAAAGCCTTGAATAGGACTTCTCTCCATATCTCTCACCCAATAAAAGTAAAATACTCAATTTTTTCATCTTTCTTACCTGTTATCTGGTTCTTCAGTCTTTGGAGATGTGTCCTGTTTTGGAGGGTTTGGGGTTTTAGAGACTTCTGTGTGGGCAGAATATGTTTTGGGGGGACGTAGTGTGTTGCATGTGTGGGTTGGTTTGTTTGGGTTTTTTTATTTTCGGGGGGGGGGGGGGGGGGTGTTTGGG
>NW_010422763.1:32318-45436 GCF_000710305.1 Buceros rhinoceros silvestris | reverse complement strand
GGGGGGGGGGGGGGAGGTTATTTCGGTGAAGATGATTCCACCCTCTGCCTGGAAAGATGAGGTTCTTACGTAATAAAATGATCTCTGAAGCTGAGTCATCTTGGATTTATCTAGTTTTGTTTTTAATTTATTGCCAGTTCACCTGAGTTTGCTGTGAATTTTACAGCACTGCAGTTGTGTTGTTCTTCAGCAACATAACTTTCATAATGATTTGGAAAGTAAAATATTGAGTAGTATTTTTTAACATATTATTCATATCTCAGCTGAATACATGAAATGAGAAGTTAGTATTTCAGGACTGTTGTTTCAAGCTTGCCAAGTATTTGAATGTATGACATGTTGGTTTTACCTCGACAGATTTGAAAGGTTTAGACCTCTGAACGTTAGCACTAAGTTACGTTTGCCATCTTGTACAATGAGATTCGGTTGTAATGTCTCAATGATTCTTCCCTCTTTTTCCCTGGGGGCTGTGGGGCACAGCTGACCCTGTACTGGGGGTCCTTACTTAACTCTGCACCGTTTGGTTTTGAGGACCCTGGGATGGAGATGTGAAGAAGAGTAGAAATGTGGACATGTTTATCTTTATCAAAATAGAGCTGTCGGAATTTATGAACAAATGGACTTCAGGAAAGATGACTGTACTGATGTGGTTATTGTTTTGATCTGGAGTCTTACTGTCCCCTGAACTTCTGAATCTTCCTGTGATCCATGCATTTGCAAGTGCAGCATCTGCTGCAGCGTTCTAAAAAGAGTTTGGCAATAATCCATTCTTGAAGGTATTCTCATTAATAGGCCTAAATGACTGCTAAAATACTTATCGCCGGAGTATTTGCTAGTTTCTTAAATAATTAGCAATTTCTTTTACTTTTTTTTATTTAATAATCAGCACAAAATTGATAGGCCTGTTGATTTTTACTGTTTTTTTTTTCAAGGTGCTTTAAATAAATTAGGCAGGCAGTAGTGGATGAGGTTTGTCATCCGAAGAACCACAGATAAAAAAGAGCGTCCTTAATGAAGCCAGCAAGTATCAGAAAAACTTTGAGACTTCTTCACAGCTACTTGAAGATCAGTCTTCTGTTCTTGGTTGATAGATGGTAAAGACTCATTCACAATAGTCCTATAACAAAACAGAATACTAATTTGCAAGATGAGAATATTTTTATGTACTGAGTTGTCATGAACCTTGTTAAGGGGTTTAGGAAATCCAGCACCATCTGATTAGAGCAGAGAGTGTTTCAAGAAGAGTCTCCAGCTTCAACCTTTTAATAATAGTTCTGTATATAATGAAAGAGCATAGGGCCCACAGTCTGTTAAACAGGAACACAACAAAATTTCAAGTCTTATTCTGGAAAAACAGAAATCTCTCCACTTGTAGTGTGTATTGCCTAATGGAGAAATGTGCTCAGCAAGAACCTGTCAGTGTACCTAGAATTATCCCTGTGTTCTAAAGTCTCTTAACATGGTAACTAGTGTCTTGACAGTGCTTTGGTGGAATTATTTGCAGTCAAGGAGCAACAACAAGATCTCTTGCTGTTTCTCCAGATGTAGCAATTTAGGAATCGAGCCAACAGATAATATGAAGCAAGGAGGTTGAACTCATTCTGTAGCAAGTGCCAAATTACATTTTCCACTAGAAAACATCACAAGAGGCATGTTTTATAGATTTCTCTAACTTCAGGCTGTGTTGCTTTAGCTAATGACGTTAAATATTGCACTTGGACAGATTTCCTTTTAAATTAATAGTTTTCTTTGTAATACAACCTCATTTATTCTTTTAACTTGTCCCTTTTCAGCTATACCCATTTTCCCTGCCCAAGTTTACTGCCCGTTTTTTAAATTAATTTATCCAAATCTCGGCTCCTGCTTGCTTTTAACAGAACCATCTGGATCTGAAAGAAGGATTCCAATGTTGTGACAAACAAAAACCAGCTTCTATAAAGATAGGTCTGGAGAGCTGGCAGTGGTTTAGTGCCACGGATTGACTGTGACTTCTAATACAATAAAGTTTAGCCTAAAATCTGATACAGGGTTGTTTTAGCCCTGTTCATATCTTGCTCCTCACAGCCTGTAGAACACCCGTTCCAGTCTGTGGGTTGCTTGTGGTGTTTACACAAGTGAACTTTGAGTTGCTATTGTTTTCATTAGGTATTGTTTTCCTAGACCTCTGGAAGTCTTTCAGTTAACTACTACAATACCTTTCATATAATAATCTGCAGATCTATCTTGCTTAGTGGAATATATTTCAGTATGTGATGGTAGTTTTTGTTTCCTTCCTCTAGCAAAAATGTTGGCTTCTTTCTTTGCCCTATGAAAAGCTTGCTACTGAAAAGGCGTCAAATTCCGGATCTGCCTTTGATGCTGTAGCTTTTTATCTTTCAGTAACAAAGAGCAAGAAAGTGTCATAAGTATCTATCCAGCAAAAAAACCAGCAGGTAGGTGTAGGTTTTTGGTAATAGTCTGAATTGTGTTGAACACCTGCTGTCACATGTGAAAGCTCGTTTATTGCAGAGGGCGAAGGCAATGGTCCTGGAAGTCCTGAGAGGAAATGTCTGTGGTGTTTGTCAGTTCTTTAAGACCTTGCACACATGTAGGCCATGTAAAAATGTAAGAAAATCTTGTTTAAGGATTTCTTTTAACGCTGTGCTTCCACTGCCCTATAAGAGGAGTTAAATAGATTTTTTGTAAATTGAAATTATTTCTGTGCTTTAGCAAGAGAAGTAATTCTATACCCCATCACTAAGTTTGTTGGTACAATTACTGTCTGATAAGACAGTTTTTTTCTCTCCTGATTATATTTTCTGTAGCCAGGTGGTTTTGTGCAGAGCCTGATGAAGGTGGATCTCAAGGTAGAAAATGTAATTTTTTCTTTCACTGGTTGCAAAATGGTGAGTCAATGCAATTAGCATACGAGCTTACGCAAAAAAACACTTTTGTGAGATAAGTAGAGCTAAAGTACATTTAAGCAATATTAAATTTTCAGATTTGATCAAAATTGCAAATGTTATCCAGTAATAGTATTAGCATGTTTGTATTTTTAAGTAACCTTACAAATGCTTAAGTTTATCAATAGCGAAATCTATGATTTTGATGTTAGCTAGTAGCCCATAGCTGAATACTGTTCATTCCTAGTGTCTGAGACTTGCTCCCAATTTTTGAATTCTTTTGCAGGCCATATGGAGGCAGTTGGCTTCAAATTTAAAAATGTAATATGAAGCGTGCTGTTGGTTTCACAAGTCTCCATTCTGGCAGAAAACTTTACTCATTTTTGTATTCTTTGCAAACTGCAGTCTGTTGGTTGCACTACCTTCGTGAATGTTACTAATACAGTCAAAAGACATCACTGGGCTTTAAATTTTGGCCTGAATTCGAGGTTCATACAGCTTGGATGTGACAAAATGTGTTCAGAAATATGGAAATTGAGTGCAGTTATTTCTCACCCCATACCTGGAGAACGGGAAAAAATGTTGAAGGAGAGAAATGTCATGATGAAAAATGCAGTTATCGATAACAAATTTGTTATATGTCTTGATGCTCTTATTTGAAAAATGACTCCTAAACATAGTGCAAGAAATTCTTCAACAGATCTGTTTTTTAAAATAACAGCTTCATTCTGAGGGTAAATAATTTCTGTGACAAAATGTGCTGGTAAATAACTTGTTTGTTCAGATGGACTTTAAATGTTTCTTTTTAATATAAGGAAGTGAAATGGTTTAATCTTATGACTGTTTTTTCTGGGCTTTACACATGATAATCAACATCAGATTTATTTGGGGTGTGTTTGTTCTGAAATCTCAACAGTATAAATAAATACTCATGATTTCAGTCAAGAACGGTGACTTTAGATGGCTGATTAAAACAGTTTTGTGGTTACAATTTCATAGTCTGGTTTCTCTTAAAGTGTAATTGCTTAAAGCATCACCTAATTAAGTCTATAATCTTAAAAAGGGACAGTGTTCATACTGCAAATAAAGTTTAAATTCTGCTTCAGTGCTTGAAATATGCGACTAGAATTTCTGCAGCTGTAGCTGATGCAAGATGTATGTAATGGCGTGAATTCCAGGCAACCAAACTTGCATGAGAGGGTTGATAATTTGTAACTTTTTTTTCCTGACATGCAGAACTGTGCATATCACCAAGGGGATAAGGGGATAGTTTTCCACTTCTTCACACTTTACTTGTATCTCATTCTGTAATTTTTCTAGTAACTGAAAAACTCAGTTTTAATCAAACTTCATACTTGATTGATGGGGCTTGGACATTTCAGTAAGATATGGCTTTGGATGTTTCTGTTAAAACTCTGTTGTACTACTGCAGTATTTATTCTACATAACAAGCTCCTGGGACTCCCTAGTCAGCAAAATCAAGGATGAAAGTCTTTAAAACTTCTTAGAAGATGTTGAGGTCTCTACTGTGCAAGCGAGATTTACTTTGAGGAATTCTTCTCTTTGCTGATTGGTTCTTGTCTTGGAGTTGTCGGCACTACTAAATGCTCCGAAATGGCAAAGCACAAGATTATGGATTGATGTTTTGGAACAATTTATTAGGGCAAGATGCGTGGTGAGAAGATAATGCTTCCAATTCCCGTGAAACAGAAGGAATGAAGTTGGCATTTCTATCAGAAATTTGTTTTATGCTTTAAGTTCATTGTGTCAGCCTTTAATAGGAAACATTTCACATATTTAAAATGTCTGATCACTCTTCTGCTGGAAGAGGAGTTTTTATATATTTTGTTGTTTCTTACAATGAAATTTCTAGGTTTAAAAAAAAGGGGGGGAATCTACTAAGACTAAAGAGCAGTGTGTGCATTTAGCCATATTAAATACCCAGTATATTCTTAACGATCGTGTTTGATCATTTCTAAATTGGCAGAGGTTATTAACACAAAAAGGTCTACTCGCTATACCTTTAATATCTGGTAGGCTCTGTCTGGATTTGGGTAATGAGAGGAATGAATAGCATAAAGGGAAAATTGATGGTTTTCATTTTCTTGGGATGTGTGTTTTTTCTTAACCTTTTGTTCAGTGCTTGAAGGATCTTATTTCTAATCTTTCACATAGATGAGTTTTCTAAATTACTTCGTTGTTGTGGACATAAAATAGGTTATATGCAGGAAAAGTAATGATCATCTGATCCATTTTTGCCAGAAGTTTTTGAGTGGAAAAGTGGTGTTTAGTTTAAAAAAAAGTTATATGTAAAGTAAAAAGCTAGCTGAATAATTTCCCGTTTTCATCCCCAGAACTCACTTTCTCCTTCTCTGTTGACTATTACTATAAGAAAATAATCTCAGACTTATTTTAAACTCTAATATTTCAGTTGTCCTGAAATAGTGCTTGTCTGATTGCTTTCTGATAGCTTAAATGATGCACTTTTCTGTAAGCAGGGTATCAGGAGATACTTATAGAGACTGTGTTACTGTATTTACAATACAAATATTGTATCATCTGTCTGAGTTAGTAAATTAATTTGAGCATAAGGCAATGGAGCTGTGGGTTTACAGTTTATTTCTTCTCAAGCACCAGTGTTTCAGGTCTTGGGTGCCTAAGATAATAGTTGAGTCAGATCTATTTCTTGTCTCCGCAAAAATTGTTGTTAAAGAGGAACTAATTAAATGTGTACTGGTTCTTTTTTAATTGGAGATATTAACTGAAGATCAGAAAAGTTTAATTTTTTCAGTAAGACTGTAGGAAAATGGTGAGACCTCATTCAGCAGTTGGAGTTTTAGCTTTCTAGGCTGTTTCATAACTAAGAAACACCATGCTACATCAGCTGCCATCTTCTGTTTTTATGGTGGTGGTTTAGTTTTATTTCAATCATAAGTAATTGCATTGTACCAATGGAGTGCAAAATTCAAGTAGAAAGGTCAAGGTGGATTCTAGGACGGCCTGAACAAGCTCATATAGAACAAAGGACATCAGAGTCATTTGAAAGCTCATTTGTTTTTGTATGGTATTGTGTGAGGTGCTTAGTTGTGGCTTCACAGGATCTCTGCTGTGGTAGACAGGTTATGAATGCATCTCCATTGCACAGCTCCTGGAATTTTGGGATGAAGTAAGAGCTAAATTGGACAGTTAGAGAAGTCTAAGTAGACAAAGCAGCATTTACCAGCCTCATTGGCAGCACTTTTCAGCATGTTGACAACTTACTTGCATTTATTATGTTTTGCAGCCAAAAGAGCAAAGGGAGATTTTCTTCAAGGAAAATAATGAGGTTGCTTGGCATGCTTGCATTTAAGGCATGACAAACCATGCGTAAGAAAGCATTAAAACACCTGTTTAGCACATGGAGAGTAGAAAATGGTGTAAAGGACCAACTGAAGTCTAGAGAGTCTTTGGAAAAACATGGCTAAGGACTGTGTTACAGCCATACAGAACTTGAATTGCGTTCACAAGAGATGGTTTGAAGATAGTCAACATTTCAGCTTCCTTAGAAAGAGAATCAGGTCTAAAAAGATCAAACTCTGATCTCTATAGAGGATGTCTATTGAAATTTTTGTAGGTGACAGTATGGAGCTGTAGAAAGATGAGATAATAAGCAAGATTAAAATCTTCTAATTTTATCCTTCTTTTCTACCTCTTTGAGAAACTACAGGAATGATTGCGTCCTTTAAATAACACAGGAAGTGTGGTTGGAAGAGGAGAATTGGGACAGGAATGGACAAGATGGAGACAACATACTAAGAGGAACACGTATAACTGTTTGACAAGTATCTGTTGGGTAGAGAAGGTTTGGGGAGAGTACCGATTCTGAGGCTTTCCTTGGAGGGTTTCAACAGTAAGCTGAGAGATGAGTGAGATGACAGACTAGTTTTGAAAGGAAGTTGCAATGTTTGATACAGCTTATCTGACATGGCAAAGATCTGAACTGTGAAGGGATGTACTAGAGTTTGCAAGGTGGTTAAAAAAAAAAACAGAATCAATGAAAGTTGGAATGAAGCCATTGTTTTGGTAGCAGGAGCAGTAGAGAGTAACAGGTGGGTAATATCCATGCGTGGGTTGAGGCAGAGGATGGAAGTGCATGATTTGGAGGTTGGTATTCGTTGTGGAAAGAATACATGGTTTAGAAAGCCTGAGGTGACTTGCTTATGAATGTTACATTCATCCTGTCGTGTGACGTTGTGTCCAAATAATAAAAGTTTCATCACCACGGCTTGGCTTCGTGAACAAAGATCTGGGAAGGGCTTTTCCCATGCTCACTGCAGGCGATGAGTGCACCCTTCGGGCTTGCGCGGTGGATTTTTTAGGTGAGGCGTAGCGTGCGCGGAACTGGCTCCACCCTTTACACCTGAGGTTCATCTGCCAGCGCCTAGCAAGCCTGGACGGTGACAGCGAAGTCCTCGGGTCATAGGTTTGGTTAGAGTATCCTTCTCTTAGATGGATGCCTTAAGCCATGCTGGTTTTTTTTTTCTTTCATAACATGATGACAGATCTTTCAGACAAATGATAAAGCGGCAGTATGCATCATACCATGACTTCAGTAAAACCAAGTTCTCTTGGTATTCTCAGAGTTTGTGGAACTTGGGTTGTATTTTGGATTTACTGTCAAGTGTTTTGGGAAGACTGTTTAGAATACTGGCATTATTAATAACTGTCAAAGTGATGCTGTTTAACTTCGTTTACTTACGTATTCCTTACATTTAACTGTAATGGGGGATGGGGGTTGGGGAGGGAGAAGAAAAGTGTTTTCTATTACACCTGTGGCTAGGTGGAGAATAAGTGGGTTTAAACAGTGCTAGCAAAAACTTTGAGTAGCCTTTAAGAAACTTCTCATTGTAACAGGAATCCTGGATTTCTGGGATGGATGGTTCAGGGAAGCAGTGGAATTTCCATCATGAAAGGCTTTTTAGAACAGGTTCTACGAGCCTTTCTACAGAGTGATGTAGGTATAATTGATCCTGCCTGAGGCCAAGAGACTGCATTAGAATGACCTCTTAAGGTTTCATCCAAGCCCGTTGGTTTATGTTCATATGTGACTCTCTAAATAAAGAGGTCACATTCCACTACTAGATTGCATGTTAGGTATTTATTCTGTAAAAGATTCCACGGCCATCAGATATTGAGACTATCTCTGAATCTTCTTCAGGGGAAAAATATCATTGTTTACAGTAGGGGGTTACAGGCACTTCCATTACTCTCTGTGGCTGCATCTTACAGCTTCCTCCTAGCTTGTGCTATAGCTTTTACTGTAGCTTCCTTTAGTACTGCTGTTGGAGAACTCAGGGGTGAATTCTAGTGTGCTTACAGCCCTGGATGACTGCTTCCTGTGTCGAAGTGTAGTTAAGTGAAAATTTCAGGATACAGCATGCAAACATGGAGTAAAATAGCCTGGAGGACTGATGGGGAGCCTGAGGACTCAAAGCCTGGACTTTCTTGGAATTTGTCCCGTGTTGCCTTCTAAAGGAGATTGTTCTCCCTCGGTATCTAGCTGTTATTAATGCAAATCTCCAGTTTGGTACATTTATATGAGTATTGGGGATGTTTTTAAGAATGACCTATGCAGATTGAAGCAGAACTCTGTTTAGTGGAGAGTGTTTTTTTTCATGAAAAGCTTTTAAATAATTAGGTTTAATCTTGGTTAATGGTTCAATATGTAATGCCATATTTTATTTACGGATCTGAAAGACCTTTACTGATCTGTAAGAACTTTCTTTGCAGACAGAATTACTCATTTGTCACATTCTTTAGGGACATTTATTATTATGGTATATTTGTCTTTTAAACATTATGTTATCATTCCATCCCCATGAGTTTACAGAACAGTGTTTTGACTACAGGGAAAATTAAGGTGCAAAGAGAATGGGTGAAAGTATGTATTCAATTCTAAGCAGGAGCTTGGGGTCTGGTATCTTTCAGAGGATTTAGTGTGACATAAGAATACACGTCTTTGAATTCCACCTTTATTGGTCCTCAACCAGCTTCACTCAGGAAAAAATTAGTTACTTTAGCATCACTGTATTTGGACTTTGTTTCTTGGTAGAATGTTTTTTATCTTTTCCCTCTTACAAATGCCTCAGCTGTTAACTATATACGTACAGCTTTTGCAGTAACTTACATGAGGGCCCACAGAACAAATCTGTTGAAATACTGCATGCAGTGGAGACCCTTAGGATGAGGAATGTAGTAAACATACTATGATTGATCATATCATAATACATCTGCAGCAGGGGGGTGAAGTGGGTTAAGTTAACGTGTGCAGCTTTTGAGTATTTAACTTCACAGCAAGTTACACCTGCTAATGTGAAGAGAGATGGGAATGTCTCTGGATGTATGTGTGCACACGTTTAAGGTGGATCAAGGAATTAGAACGGAAGTTTACATCAACACTCACGAGCAATAGTTCTTAGTGCTAGGCTCTTTCCTTTATGGAGTTCATCCCACTTTTTCTTCTTTCTGTTTTCCGTGATGTCAAGTCATTTTGAATGTTGTTAAGGAGAAGGAGGGGAAGAAAAGCTGTTTTGTGATACTTTCTGACTGGAATAACTGTGAGCAGTTACTAGAGGAAAAATGGTCTTTTGATGTTATAACTTCCAGTAAAGAGAGCACACTTAGTACTGCTGGGAGGAGGCTGCGGCACAATCTGCTCAACACAGCAAACTTCGGGAGCAGGGCTAAAGTAGTGCAGAAATAACTGACTTTTCAGAGGCTTTTAGCTCTAGCAAGTATACTAAGCGAATACAATCCCTTGAAAAAAGTTACTTTTTCCTCCTGTAAATCACTGAGGCTTACCATTTAACTAAAGGCTTACAATTCAGCCAAATTGTAACTGTCTTCAGATAAATTGCAAAAATTATGTCCATCATGCAAAGGGTTGCCCACCTGTGAAACTTCAGTTTGCTTTGCCGAAGTATGTGTTTATTTTTGATATTTAAATGCTAAAATTTCAATCATCTAACATAGCCACATCTTGTTCCTTCCTCCCAGCCTCATTTTCAGGCGGAATGAAGTCATTTCAAGGAAAGCTTTTAAAAAAAAAAATTGTCAATTCAATGCACTGTCAAAAAAAATTCAACACAAAGGACTAAAGCATTGACAGTTACAAGAAACTGAAAACTAATTTGGTTCATGGTGACCAACTATAAGCATACATTTTCATTTACAGGGGGATTATAAATCTTACCCATAATCTTGTTCTTGTAATTTCCTTTTAATATTCTGCTACTTTTCTCTTTCAGATGATATTAACTGTGTTTCTGAGCAACAATGAACAGATTCTGACAGAAGTTCCAATTACGCCAGAAACAACCTGTCGTGATGTAGTAGAGTTCTGCAAAGAGCCTGGAGAAGGAAGCTGCCATCTGGCTGAAGTATGGCGTGGAAATGGTAAGTTAAATGTGCAGTGGAAATTGATTTAAATATATGTACCAATTGTAAAAAGAGGTAAGACTGACTTTTCAATGTTAGTGATTTGAAATTGTTTTCTTATCACAAACTTCAATGCAAAGCATGGTAATTCAATATATGTAGAGATTAATGCAATTTTTGATTCTTTTTTTCATCTCTGTTTTGTTCTTTAGCATGGAGTATTTGAAAAAATGCACGTGTAAAATGTGTTGGTGTTCTGTATTTTAGTTTTTCAAATTACATTAAGTATTCAGTATCCCCATCTTAAAAGGAAAGAAAAAAAAAGTGGTGCGAGGTTATTGTAATTACTAGAAGCTATTTGTTTCAAATAGACACACAGCACATATATCAGATAGAGGGTATTCAGATGACAATACGGAATCTCAGTGATCTTCTCTTGTAGTCAGTGGGTGCAGATCACCACCTGCATTTTTTCCAATCCTATTTCCTCCCCATTAGACATGTAAACACAACCTGAAATTTAAGAATGGGTGTAGATTTTTTTCCTTCTGTATCACAAATAGCAGATACTCAGCAGACAGGATTGTGCCAGACTTGGGCATGGTATCTCCAGCTTCTTCAGGAACATTTCCTCTCAAAGCTTTGACAACCTCCCTTTGGGCAGGTAGTTCCTGTTTGTGTCGCAGTTGTTATTTCACAGAGCAATGGGCGGGGCAGTTCTTTTCAGGAGTGTGTCAGATCAGCCCTATTATGGATTCTATTTCTAGATGAGTTCTTGCAATTGCGTGAAGTACAAGTCTCCAGGTTGTAGTAGTATCAGTGTATGGATGTGAGTGGAATTGATGGTTGGGTGAGGATAACAGTTAAGCAGGTTCTTATCACTCAGTTACTAAGATCACCTCTGTTTAAACTGTAATCTGTTTTATATAAAGACTGATGAGGTAAAAACTTGATACTGATTTCTTAAATTTTGCATAGAGGGGGTTTATTTTAGTTAGGGTCTTTTTGTCAGACAAAGCAGCTATTATTCAGATGCCTTTGGAGCTTTGGAGTTTGAACAATCTAGAACATTTTCCTCCTGGGGAAACTATTCCTACTCTTTTCTAAACTGTTCTAAAACTTCATGAAGGGAAAAGGTGCCTCAAGACGTCATACTAACTGGCTGAGAACTTGAGTTTAGGCAAGAGTGAGCAAGGGAAAGGTTAAGCGTGTCTGCAGCTCTAGGAGTACAAATTCAGTTCCTGCTTAGTTAGAAAACTGTCTTTAACGTTAAAACTCACGGGAGGGTTACAACTTTTTCAAATTGGAAGTTTAGATTACAGAGAGTCTACGATGCCAAATGCGTCACATAAATTTCTGCAATAGGTCTGCAGACCATTTTTAACAGCACTCAAATATCCCTAATATTTTTCAATTGCTTGTCTGTGTAAGTGTGACGTAGATAGTATTATTTGTTCTTCTGCTTTCCCAATACTTTGAGGGTGTACTTCTTAAAAAACGCAGAGAATGTTGTCAATTAGCTTTAAAGGGTGGAAACTGAAAAAGTGGTCCACAACATCTTTCTGGGACACTTGCACCTTGCAAACCTGGGAAGTGCAAGCACACATTTTCTCTAATAACTAAGATTGAGAAAATATTTATCTGTGATGCAGTACATTATTTCTCATTGTGTTACAATATCTAAAGCTAGAATTTTCTATGAAGTGGGAAATAAAATTTATCCAGGAAGTTGTGATGGAGAATGAAAGAAAAATTAAACACTTGCTTACGTTTCTGGATCTCCCAAACTGGCCTGTACTGTTAGCAAAAGATGTCCACAGTGCTCTTGAGTCTGAGAGGAATTCAGCAGAAGCATTTTGTTACTCTTAAATGTGGGATCCTGTTATAAAATCTGTGTCTTGGTGCCTCAACTTCTAGCCCCAAAGTCAGTGGTACATAAATTTTTCAGTGGACCAACCTTATGGAGCCTGATGAGATCCATCCAGGGGCACTGAGGGAACTGGTGGAAGTGGTTGCCAAGCCGCTTTCAATCATTTATCATCAGCCCTGGCTAACTGGTGAAATACCAGTTGACTGGAGGTGGCAAATGTGACGCCCATCTACAAGAACATCTGGAAGAAGGAACTGGGGAACTGCAGGCCTGCCAGTCTGACCTGGGTGCCAGGGGAGGTTATGGAGGAGATCATCTTGAGTGTCATCACATGGCATGTACAGAACAGCCATATAATCAGGCCCAGTCAGCATGGGTTTATGAAAGGCAGGTCCTGCTTGACTAACCTGATCTCCTTCTATGACAAGGTGACCTGCTTAGTGGAAGGGCTGTAGATGTTGTCTACCTAGACTTTAGTAAAGCTTTTGATACTGTTTCCCACAGCATTGTCATAGAGAAACTGGCTGCTTATGGCTTGGATGAGGGTACTCTTGACTGGATAAAAACCTGGCTGGATAGCTGGGCCCCGAAAGTGGTGGTGAATGGAGTTCAATCCAGTTGGTGGCCAGTCACCAGTGATGTTCCCCAGCACTCAGTATTGGGGCCTGTTCTCTTTAATACCTTCATCAATGATCTGGTTGAGGGGTTCGAGTGCACCCTCAGTATGTTTGCAGATGACACCAAGCTGGGCAGGAGCGTTGATCTGTTTGAGGGAAGGAAGCCTCTACAGAGGGATCTGGACAAGCTGGATCGATGGGCCAAGGCCAGTTGTATGAGGTTCAACAAGGCCAAGTGCTGGGTCCTGAACTTGGGCCACAACAACCCCCTGAAACGTTACAGGCTGGGGGAAGAGTGGCTGGGGAGGCGGCCGGGGGGGGAAGGGATGGGGG
>NW_010422763.1:18170-32061 GCF_000710305.1 Buceros rhinoceros silvestris | reverse complement strand
AAACGTTACAGGTTGGGGGAAGAGTGTCTGGAAAGCTGCCTGGTGGGAAAGGATCTGGGGTGTTGGTTGACAGCCATGTGAATGTGAGCCAGCAGTGTGCCCAGGTGGCCAAGAAGGCCAACAGCATCCTGACTTGCATCAGCAGTAGTGTGGCCAGCAGGAGCAGGGAAGTGATTAACCTCCTGTACTTGGCACTGGTGAGGCCACACCTTGAGTACTGGGTTCAGTTTTGGCTCCCTCCCTACAAGAAGGACATTGAGGTGCTTGGGTGTGTCAAAGAAGGGCAACGAAGCTGGTGATGGGTCTAGAGAACAAGTCCTCTGAGAACTGGGTGAGGAAGCTGGGGTTATTTAGCCTGGAGAGAAAGAGGCTGAGGGGAGACCTCATTGCTCTCTACAACTGCCTGACAGGAGGTTGTAGTGAGGTGGGGGTCAGTCTCTTCTCCCAAGTAACAAGCAACAGGACAAGAGGAAATGGCCTCAAGTTGCACCACGGGAGGTTTAACTTGGATATTAGGAAAAATTTCTATATAGAAAGTGTTGTCTAGTCCTGGGACAGGCTGCCCAGGGAAGTGGTGATGGAGTTCCCAACCCTGGAGGTACTTTAAAGGTGTATAGATGTGGTGCTGAGGGCCATGGTTTAGTGGTGACCTGGCAGTGCTGGGTTGGAGGTTGGACTTGATGATCTTGAAGGTCTCTTCCAACCAAAATGATTCTATGAATTTTTTTTATCAGGGTATAAATATGATGCTTTTTTTCTTCATCTGCTCTCAAGAGCTAAAGTGAACTCTTTGCACTGAAGTTTTTAAAAATAATTTTACCTGGAGCACAGATCTGATGTAGAAAACAAGACTCTAAGCAGTTAAATGCAACATTTACAACAACCACCGACTTAAGCAGTGGTTCTGAGTGGGAACCGTGAAGCTTTGCAATGAAGCTGTGGCATGTTGTATCAGTGGGAAAGGTCTGGTTTTTTCTTTTTCCTCTTCTGTTACACTGTCTCTGACCTCTCAGCTCTTACATTCAAGAGAGGCCTATGGAAGTTCTTTCAGAGGACATTTTAGAAACTAAAATTGAAAACAAAAGTTAATACAGAATATCATGAGTCGAATAAACAGATTATTATGTTTTGTCATAAACAGTAAGTGATCTGTTTTCCCAGGAGTCCCTCCATGTTGCACAAATGACAAATTGCAGCTCTCTCCATAAGAGAGAGCTCCTACTTGTCCTCCTGTGAATGTACTTAACTCCTCCATTCTCCAGGTAGCCATAGCAGCCCAGTTGAATAACACACGTCTACTCTAATTCAAAGCAATGGGGCTTGTAGATTGTTATCAGGTGCAAAAAACCATTTTCTGTGCCCAGGTGCTTGACCATTTCCTAAACTGTATCAACCTAACAAAGTACTGCCTCTTTGAATAATCTTCTGAATATGTACACACAAGTATATGAGAAATACTTGATTCTGCTTTTAAAGGGTGACAGAGACCATCTGTCTTCCAGAAAAATGTTATCAAAATGCACGCAAGCTCCAAAAATTGTGTAAGATTTCTGGAGTTCAGAGGAGGAAAACATTCGTTTGATTGTTTGTTAGCTTTTCTCTGCTTTTGCATGGCAAAGAAATGGTTAAGGAGCTTCCCAGGAGTTGTAAAATAGGTTAGGTATTGTTTGTATTAGAATTAAGAAACTGATTCTTCTCAGAGGCGTGTGGCATAAGCATTTTGTTTATTTGCATTTGATTTTTCTATTTCATTCTCCGTTCTCCCTCCTTTCCAGTTTCTTGAGTAACAGTTGAAAGAGTCAATAGTATTCGTGCCTGATCGGTACACTTTGTACCACCTTGTGCTTTGTCAAGTTGAAGCTTCCTCTTTTTGCACAGATTTCTCATGCTATTACAGGAGAAAAAACCACTATTATACAGACTATTGTTCCTCATTCCCCAGCTGTTGCAAATAGCAGTTGGTCAGAAGGTCACAAGACAGGTGTGATGCCAGGAACTTTTAGTATGTTTTGAGAGAATGGATTTCAATCTTTAAATCCACCCAGTACTCAATTACTCACTTCATTTACATCTGGAATGCCCTTCAGTAGTTGATATTAATTAGGTTTCCTGAGTTTAGAGGTAACATAGAGGCAGTTGACTGTAAAAGAAATAGTTGTTTACCACAAGTGTTACTTCTGCAAACCTGAGGCGGAGAAGACCTGTTCCTGATCGTACAGGGAACTCCCCCACCACGGAGGTAATCCATTACTTTGTATTCTGCTTTCCTGTATAGCAGGCTAAAGGTGTTTATTCTAAACAGCAGGACACTTGTAATCAGGATAAAAACAGATCCTAAAGTTTGAAAATTACTTTGTTTTAAATAGCAGATGTATTTTCAACAGAAAGACTTTTGCAATTTTCTTCTAAAACATTGATATGGTGTCTGTGTTTTGATATTTCAGGGTGTTTCAGTTCATTTCAGAATACTTAAAGCTAGCCCATCCTCAAATATTTTGCTTAAAAAGAAAGGAGTCAAGCTCAGTTCTCTAAAGTCTTTAAGAATTTTCTTCCAACTTAAAATCTAAGGCAGTTTTTTGCAAATAATTATGGATATATGCATGTATCGAGGTTTTTCACTTAGTTATTCGTGAAAACAAACTTTCTTTAGATAGTGTTTAATGAAGTATAGACATCCAACCTGTTGACTACTCTACATCCATTCTCCTATTTCACTTCTGAAGTTTGAAATAGCATTGTGAAAATAATTCTTGACAAATATGACTGAAGCTATAACATCTGGGAAAAGTTAAACTGCAGCTTTTGTTTGTTTCATTTGATTCTTAAAGAACAGATATTTCCAGAAAATATCCCTTGGTGCTATCCTAATTTTCAGCAAACATTAAGATCATGCTTTCTTCTGCAGTTTTTCTGGATTTCAAGGATTTAAACTGAAGGAAGGAACGGGGACTTCAGTTCTCATTATGTCTTGTGTCAAGTGTTAATGTGTATTTCTTCTTTTTATTTTTTCTGAATGTTTCATGTAGTTAGGTTGCACAGAATGTTTCGTGCTTCTTCATTTTTCTTTATGTGAGTTAGTGATTATGATGTACCTGTTACTATTTTAATCTGTTTTCTGTTTAATTTAGAGTGACATATCCCAAACTGTTTTCATGGAAGAATTGTAAAAGTAGTGGAAAACGTCTTCCCCATTTCTCTCCATGGTCACACCTGAAAAACATTAGCTTTGATTCCTCAAGGTGCATTATGTAAATTAAACCTTTTATTTTGAATACCTCTTCATACCAGCCTAACCAGGAGTGATGCTGCAGCCACTCATCACCATTCCAGAATAAGCCCAACCCTATTCAGACATCCAGTTTCTTGGTACTTTGTTATCAAGCTTCAGTTCTTGCTAGGTTTACTTAGCAATTTTTTTTATTTCGGAAAAATTCCTGAAGATTCTTATCTTCTGTGTCCTCAAGTCTCTGAACTTTAAACTGAATTTAATATTTAACTGAATTTAAATATTTTTACACTCTGCAATCTTTAGAAGACTCATGCTGCAACTTTAGTGGATATGCTTCAAAGCGCTTGAAATCCTACCTCACTTTAGGAGTTGAAAAACCTGAAAATCACGTTTTTAAAATTCCTTTTCAAGAACTGAGTTGTAATAAGCCACTGACCTTATTCTTGTGTGTTTAAACACTACTGATAATGTTTCTTGGAGTCCACTTTTTTTTTTAGGAAAATAGGCAACCAGTCGGTTGATGAATATAATTAGCTTGTGGGTAAATGACCTTTCCCCACTGAAAGCAGCTAGATCTATCTGTGGCTAGACTGTCTTAGTCACCGTACCTCTTTGACATGACAGATTTTTGACAAGATGCTATATTGTATTAAATGCATTGTCAGTGAAGTGATGAAAATACATAGTTCTTTAAATACTTAATTGTACTACCCCAAGAGTATCAAGAAATGTATACACTCGTAAAGTTAATAATGCATATATATTTAGGTAAAATTCTTTATAAAATGTGTATTTGTGATGTGGTTTTTCCCAAGCTTTCCCCTAGAAACCTGTTATATCTTTGAATCCT
This sequence comes from Buceros rhinoceros silvestris, assembly GCF_000710305.1. Taxonomy (NCBI): domain Eukaryota; kingdom Metazoa; phylum Chordata; class Aves; order Bucerotiformes; family Bucerotidae; genus Buceros; species Buceros rhinoceros. The sequence goes on along the minus strand of NW_010422763.1, from coordinate 27,982 downwards.
TTTGACTTCTCATGCCAAATGAGTTAAGTATGAAATGGATAACAAATCGTTTGCGGTGCTCTGCCTGGTTGGAGATGCTGTGGTTTGGGTTTTGAGGGCAGAGAACATTTTGCTTTAACACTGCAAACTCCAGAATGCAAACTCCACCTTTTGGTTTCAATCCAAGCCTGATTCTCTGTAGAAATACTGGTTTGATATGGTGCTGCATGTAGCAAAGCTGATTAAATCTCTACTAGTATAATTTTATTCTGATTAGAAGATACCTTCTAATACTATGTATTAGTATCAGATCTTAAAAGAGAGATTTTCTTACCTTAAAGAAAACCTCTAAAAATAAATGCAAGTATAAATATGTAAACAGTGAAAACTTTGCTTTTCAAATGTATTTGTATTTGGAAATACTAAATATATAATATGCAGCCTCTTAGTAATAACATGCTTGATCAATTTGCAAGAAATAACTACACTGTGTGAATGCTTTGGGGAAAAACAGAGGGAGTGCCTTTGTAGACCTTAGCCTTTATTTGTTAAAGATTTGCCAGTAATTCCATATATGCTGGAAGCTAACATCTGGCATAGTGTATTGGAGTGGGAGCACCTGTTCAGCTTCTTAGGAGATGAAATGTCAATATAGTGATAAGGCTTTTAGTTTGAGTGGAAGCCTGGAGGTTTAAATTGACTGAATCATTTTAATAATAGAACAAAATACCTGGTGGTGATGGGGAGCAAAGGTGCAAAGATTAGCATCGTGAAAAAGATTGTGATGAAGAATTCCTATACTACAGTTTCTAATCACTAATAATTTTTGTATGGCTTTGCAAACCGATTATGTCCTGCTGTTAAGCAGTGAGCTGTGTAACAGTAAAGGCCAACTTTTGATACAGTGCAACTACTGCATGTTTTTTTGACTTTGCCAAAGATAAAATACATTGAGTAGATTGAATTGCTACCAGAAAGGACATTCTGATTCTTAATGAGAGTTCTATAAAACTTTGCTTAATGTAAAATAGTTGTGATAAGTGTTGTGGTGTTGTACTTTTAGAGCGTCCCATACCCTTTGATCACATGATGTATGACCACCTACAGAAATGGGGTCCGCGCAGGGAAGAAGTGAAATTTTTTCTTCGTCATGAAGAGTCACCAGCCGAAAGTAATGAACAGAGTAAGTATACTTTATCCTGTTTTCCCAGTGTTATTACCTAAATGTATTTAAAAGGCTTCTGAAGCGAGTTTAATTATTAGTTCTTTCAGTGAACTTCACATATGTAGTACAAGTGCCTCATACCAAAGCCATTTTGAACATTTTGAGGGTGATTGTTCTTTTGACTCCTGTTCTTTTTCAGTTGTCCAGAGAAAAGGCTCAGTAAACTAGTTTGCCTCCTTTAGAAACTAAAAACTGTTTTACAGGCATCACTGGCAGAGAACTCAGTGGCTTTATTTTCTCCATACTTCATGCAGGTGTATTTAACAGTGCTGATAATTCACACATTGAAAAATCGCTGGTCTGCTTGGTTCTACAGGCCAAGGTTTATATAAAACAGTGCTGTATTAAGTGGGGCTTTCTTAAAAGACTGGAATTAAAAAAAAGAAGGATTTCAGTTTTCTGATCTAACTAATAAAGACTGTACTTTATTTGAGAAGACTCTGAGATTGTCTATTATATACTTGGCTTCTTACATGTACTATATATATGTATTATATAATGGCGGTCAGACTGTCTGAAGGATAGGAAAGGTATCTGTAAATGACCTTTGGAGGTCCCTTCCAACCCAAACCATTCTATGTATGATTCAGTGAAGTGAGACGTATATTTGCATGCTGAGATTATCCTTAATCATTCAACTAATCTGACTGCTTCTAACAACCAAACTTCAAGTCTTGGATTAATCCTTACTGCTTTGAGCTGGAGTTTCTTCTTGTATTTCCAAGTGGTTCCTGGTTGGTTTAAATGACAGAAGTAGGAGGCCTAGTATCGTATTTTTGTATTAATTAGGTACTTTGTAAAATACTTGGTTGTCCTTTGGGCAATACAAATTTAAAGTATGTTAAGAGATTTAAGATACACCTGAAGCCACAGTGTTCCATGTACAAAGAAAATATTGCAAGGCTTTTTTCTGTGGATCAGTTTGTAGATTAAAGTTGTATATAAGGCATTAGTAAGGCTTCCAAATACTTTAAATTTGAAACTTCAGTAGACATGCTCAGTCCATTCCCTTTCATGACATCATTGCCTCAACACGAGTCAGGAAAGTACAGCTGCATATCTGGACTTTAACAGAGGAAGTTTGTGAGGTGTATGTTGTGTTATTTCTGCTGACTCCACTGCTTACAAAGAATAACCTAATAAAGAGTTGGAACTAACAGAGTAAAAATTAACTTGTAGAAGCTTTATATAAAAATTCTTGAAAAGAACAGAATCAAGAGTTGAAAACCATTTCTGCTGAAACCTGAACTTTGCACTAATACTTTGCTTTTAGGCGGACGTCAAGCGCAAAATCAAAGAAATGGCATAAATATACCTGTGGAGAAACGTGCAGAGAATGGGGTACGTAATAAATCCAGAAGCTTTTGGATCGATTCTATTCAACTGTTTGATGTTTCTAGTTTTTTCATGACACAGCCTCATATGTTAAAACATGAGAATTTATCTATGGGTTGGGATATTTTCAGATGCTGGTAGAAGACATTGTGTACCCCTCAGATCCACCTCTTTATGCATATGGTTCATTCCTACACTTTTTTTACTAAAATATTACTAGGTTTCTAATTTAAAATACATATTACATAGCATAGACAACCTGTTTAGTGGCATTAATGAATCCTGGCTTGAACATTCTCTCTTTTACAAGAAAATGTAGTGCATATCTTTCAAAGTTACCATGGCTTAAAAACCACCTACTTCTGAGCTGAAACTCACTTCTCTCTCTTCCCATCCTTAATACTGATGAAGACTCTGCAGAGCATATTCTGCTCTCGTTTGCTCAGGGCCCTTCTGCTGCCTTCACTGAGGTACTATAGCTATAGCTGACCTTTAAAGCATTTTTAAATTTCAGTAAAAACATTTGAGCTCACCAATTTGTAGTTGTTTTGTCTGTGAAGCGCTGCCTGTTTCCAAATACACATAGGACTCTTTCTCAGGGTAAAATAATGCTTAAAAAAGTTAAAAAGCAGACAAATCAGGTTTTTCAAGCTGAGATGTCTTAAAGAAAGAATGAACTAAAACATTTAAAATAATCATGCAGATTAAACACTTCTGTGCTTCCATATTGCCTGAAAATTGGCATCTAAAACTGACACGCACAAGTATGCGGCTACAAAGTTGTTCAGTCAGTTTTCAGCCCTTAGCAGTTTGTTTTGTATATGGCATGTGGGCCTAGTGGAAGGAATTTTTCTCTCTATTCAAAACAGTTAATCATGTATCGCTTTCTACGTTCCTTTTTTGTAGAGAACACTAGCTGATACCCTCTGCTGCAGGGATCCGTTTATCCTGCCTCCATTGTCATATTGACAATGTAGTGAGATCATAGCACTGTAATGTGCTGGGGGAACATAACTCTTTCCTGACCTCCCCGATCTATTGCTCTGTGTAGGCTGTAGCACATACACTCTGAGGTACAGCGTCTCTGATAGTAAGGACTGGCATGTGCAGCATGCCTTAACCTTACTTCTTGGCAGCACTGAAGCTTTTGATAACGTGGCTTTGTATTTAGTTCAATTTGCTGTTAATTTTATGGGTAAAGCTCAGACCTGGTAACTTGAATAACACTGCTATCTTTGTGCCATTTAGTATATATTAAAAAAAAAAACTGCAACAGTTTGGCCACAAAATAAAAATTTATTAGGGAACTGATCACTTTAAAATGGACTTTTACCAGGTTTAGAAAATCATTAAAACACAAGAAAGACTAAAACCTAAATGTAAATTGTGGTGGGGTTTATGCCAAAATTGATACAAATTAGGTTTTGAAAGTGTATAAAACTGTGGATTTTTTTTTTTTCTTTCTTTTTTCAGTTGTGCCAAGTTTTAAATCAGAGGGGGAGGGGAAAAAGAGGTGGCTTCAGGATCAAGGATTTAATCAGCTTACACTTACGTAATGCATTAGGCTTATTCATTGTTACTGGCATGCTGAATGTTAGACTAGCCCTAAAATCAATACAAACCAGTGGAACATTGAAGACAGATCAAATCTTACCAAATATTCTGCATTCAGGTACATATTTATTATTTGTGCTGCTTTAATGAAGAAATAACTGATTTTTACTTAATAGCTGGATAGAACTGAAAGTGTGATGTACCTAGAAAACTTTTAAGATTAGTATTTGCTTTAATATTTGAATCAATAGTCTCGGAAAAAATGATGGTCAATCTCTCTGGAATTCAGTTTGGATAATTCTATTAACTGGCATTTTTGTTGTACATAGTAGGAGTTTTTTGTGAAACTGTATGTGCTTGATCAGCAATTATTTAAATAATGGTTAGCTTAGAATCACATTATATAAATGCTTAAATTTCATTAGATTATCTTCCAACTACAGGTTTACTGTTAAAACCAGAATAGGCTAGGTCTCTTCAAACAGTGAAACATGCATCGTTCTAAAAAGAATACTTATCTGTAGTGCTTATCTGAGAGCTTGGCATTTTGCATGACCAAGTCTAAAGGAAAAACTGTAAGAGATTTTGCGAATTGACAAGTTCTTTTATTCCTGAGGTGACTTTTTGGGGTTTGCTTTTGTTTACAACTTTTCTTCTTGGAAGTGGAATTATGCTGTAATCAGGGCGTGATCTCTTTCTACACGAAGGTGTAGATACATGGAGATAAGACTTACATAACTAAACGTTTCCCTTTGCCAAGGAGATGGCACAGTGTCTCGAGGGATTCTCTTCTCTGAGAATATCTGCTCTTCCTCCTCTTCCTTTCTTTTGTGTGTGTAACTGAGTCTGTTGGATTTGAACACAAATTGTAACAAGAGAAATTCTAATTAAATATTGGGATGTTTTCCCAATGAGATGAACAGGCTGTCCGGAGTCTGGAATTTCTATCTAACCAAAGTCCTCTGAACTTCTCTGAGCAGGAGTTACTGAACTGGTGACTTCCAGAGGCTCCTTTCTACCTAAATGATTCTTTGATTCTGTGATCAGTGGCCATGAAACAGTGGTCATACAATGCTGGTTCTTGTTTGCTTCCAGCTATCCTAGCATGATCCATGCTTCGTTCATAGAATTAGCAGCAGTCTGGAAACAGGCAGAGCAAATGCAGTTGCAACCACTGGGGGTCAGTGGTAGACAGGAGAGGGCCTGGGGAGCCTCCCGTCGTGGTGCACTACTAGTCATCAGTAGGAAAAGTGGATCAGAGATGTACTTCATGGAAGTGCCAGAAAGAGGGCTGTCTGGATGATGACAGTTGTCCAGATGAAAAGGTAATCAGATAAGCGAGAAATTTCTTGGAGATGAGGAAGCAAGAAAGCAGGTGCAGCTCAGGAGAAGGATGTGGGGTACAGGAACATGATTGAAGTGTAATGGACTGAACAGAAGTTGATTAGTGTAATGAAAACAGTCTGTACATGAAGACAATACTCGTTTGCTGTAGTTGCTTGGCTTGAATTATTTTTCTACTTTATAATTTACTTGGAGAATAAAATGGTTTGTGGTCTCCTGTACCATTCTTTCTAAATTATTTTTGCTGTTTCTAATATTAAAATTGGTTGCCCAGTTTAGAGAGGCTGATACCAATAAGCTTTTTTCTTGACAGATATTACTGAAGCCTTTGACAAGAAATACAAAGTGGAACTGGATTTTATCTCTCACTATGAAATTTGTGTTAGCTTTAGTGTAGAGGAAGAATGTTTCACCATCATTTCAAACTGGAGAATCACACTCCTGTAGATTTTCTATGTCTTGAAGCTGTGACCAACAGATAAAGTTGAGAATTAAAGTTTTTGTGCTGATTAGTAACAGAATTGAGTGTCACTATTTCTGTTAAAGTGGCTCAAATCAGGCTGTTAGCAAAAATTTTACAATGGGTAGTCAACTGTTTTAGCATCAGGAGACTCTTATACTTTCATGCTGGAGGAATTGGTCAGGGAAACTCCATTAACAGATAGGTTTAAATTTCTACATATATGTACGTGTGAAGCAGTTTGTAATAGTACTGATTTAACTTAGGAGAGTAGATAGCCATCTGATGCAGTCAGTCTCTGCATCCAGTTCTGTCATGTCAGTAGTAAAGGTGCACTGCTTCTGAGTTCCTGTGGTACAGCTTGTCAAATCGTAGGCTTAGTTTAGATAGGTTTACATGTGATGCCAAAATCCTTGAGTAGAGTTCTATGTTGTCCATTAATTTTGATTTGATCTGTACAATTGTGACCAGATAAAATGGCATTAAACATCTAATACATGTTTTGTCATACAACAGTACAATTAACATTTTCTAAATGTCTTCTAAAAAGCATCTAATAGAAATTTCAGAGATGGTTTTACAAGTATACTTGAACATGCAAAATACTTAAAGGTTGCCTCAGCCTGTTGGGCAAAGAGATAACAAGTTTAACAGTGAGGGGAAAGGCAAACAAGTTAAGTTTTTAACAGAAATAGTAACCTCAAGGGATGAGAAACACATCACGTGTACATGCTTGAAGTTTCTTGTTTGAAATATTGAAGGATAAAGAGCTTAGTCTGGAATAGAAGTTGTTCTTCAAACCTGAGCTACAAATTCAATTTAATATAAGCCTGTGAGTATTAAGTACTTTCTGTTTGTAACATTTAACAATGTATTTGGAAGAGGCTGCCATTCGTGTAAGACAGGTCTTCATCAAATCGTTGAAAATGAACAAATAACTATGTCAGTGTTGGAAATCTAGATTCTTTCAGGGGTCTCATAGCAAAGTCTAAGCAAATAATTCCATTAGAAGGTGATAAAAAGAAATCCAGGCAAAAGGAAGGACTTCCAAAGGTTTCCTTAGATTTTCTTTTCTTTTTTTTTTCTTTGGTAGAATTACATATTCCTGTAGATTTCCTGGAATATTTTGACCATGTAAAAAACCTGGTAATTAGGTCAGATTCAAGTTTTCCTTAGCTTCAGCTACATCTTTATCTCTTGCTGTTGTTAAAGAGACAAAAATGATAGTATCTGCCACTTTTACCATCAGGGGTGTTCATTTTTCTAAGATGTGGATTCCTAAAATGATTTTTACCTGTCAGAAAGGGGAGCTGTGCTGCCCCTACAGCAGCCTTCTGTGCCATCAGATTTCTAGTACAAGCCCTGGGTCAGCTTAATAGAGTTTGGATTCTTCTCAGACTGGAACAGTTCTTCATTTAGTCTGTCTTAAGCATTTTCTAGGCAGCTTGCGGTATCTTGGTCTTCAAAAAATAGAAAAACTAATCAAAATAAAGGACTTAAGGGAGGAAGAAAAAAAAAAGAATTAGGAAGTAAAAAAAAAAAAAAAATTCCAGTCTGAAGCTAATTTTAATGCATACAAATGGCTTTTGAATTCTTGCTGGACTAGAAATCCCAGTCCCTTCAGACCTCAGTAAAGGATAATTATGTAGGGTAACATCTCTACAAGGCTAATAACTATGTGATCTCATAGAAGGAACTTTGGTGAAACTGTAGGGAATTCAAATGGTCCTGACCTCCTACCTCACTCTGAGGCCTCTTGTAAACTTTTTAGGCAGAATCACATCATTCTTGGATTTAGAATGTCATGAACACTGTTTTGACACATCCTGTGCAGTCTCAAATAGGTTTCAGTCCATAATGACAAAGTTAGTAGGTGCTTACATTTTATGAGAATAATTTGGTAAGTTTCATCACACTTACTCTGGTCATATTCCTATTATAATGTTAATTGTGATAGCATTACTTTATGACTAGTATTAGCTCTTAATATCTGAATTCGTTTGTTTAGAGGAGTCTAAAGATTGTTTGACTAATTTGGAACAGGAAACACTCTTGGAACACTGTGAAAGGACTGTGTTCCTCCATGTCTTCACCAGTATTTTGAATAATTTTTAATCTGTCACTCTGCATACCAAATATCTATCTAGATGTCTATGGCTATGACAGATCCAGTATACAGATTTGTAGTATACAGACACTTACACTCACTTGTACTATACAGACTTCGTAGTTCTGCTGCTCTTCCGGGCAAGGAACAAAGATGCGGTTTTCTAGTCTACACCATCTAACAGGTGGCTTCCGGTTCTGCAGAGGAGGAAAGACCTAAACTGCACTGTTTACTCAGTCTACACCTTTAGTTCCCACTTTCACAGGTCTGACTTTGCTTTTCCTCAGACACAGCTTTGCAGCTTTACAGCAGTGCTTAAGTTGCAGATGTCTGTGGAAGGGGGAGGATGAGCGCTCCTGTCCATTCGTTAGTTCAACCTATAACTATGGTATTTGTACTGTGAACACAGTAGCAATACGATTCACTCTGTTCCCTAGATTTCTAATTAAAAGAAGCATGTGGAGAATTGCCTGCAGTTGTCACTGCACATAGAGATCCTGAGTTGCTTGGCCCTTACATAAAGGTAGAATAGTTTAGAATAAGTAAGTGCTTCGGCTGACGCATAACATTATACACATTAGCTCATAAAGTAAATGGCACTTAAAGAGTTCATTTGTTATTTTTCATGAAGTATTGCTGTGCTTGCACAGTCCTTGCTCCAGCACTATAAACTTCAATGCCTTTTGTCACAGCTGTATGCTTTTGCAGTCATATTAGTATTGTTTTTAGTCAAGCCAAATGTTTTAATATTAAATTATTGTAAGGAGGATGGGTCTTGTTCTTTTCTTTATTTCCATAGTTCTTTACAGGAGACAGATTATGAAATTCACTGTGTCGGTGCAGAGCTCTTAAGAGCTTAAGAGTTTAGACTGTCTCTCTGAGAAGCTCTCAGTTCTGAGAGGGAGACTCTTCTGGTACTTTCAAGGCCAGCTATTCCTTCTCAGGCCATCTTTAGAGTTCTCTCTTTTGTGTAGCTGTGTCATCCGCAGATTAGTGTTTCTTCTCATCTTTTCCACAGTGTCTGTAGTTTTTTCTGGTGCAGCGTTTCTGTGTCCTCCTTTCTCTTGACACACCTTTCCATGTCCACTGACTGTTCATTTACTTTCCTGTCCGTCTAGCCTTTGGATACCTAGCGTACTTCTTTCCCACCCGTATGTTTTTCCTAGGCAAGTGAACCCTTCCATTTCTCTGTTGTCTCCGCAGCTGCCTCCAGATGCAATTGTTAGATTTGTTCCCCCTGCAGTCTTCCTCAGATCAAAGCAGAGAAAATGAAAGTCCCTCTGGCTAATTTGGGAACAAGGGAGTTGAACTTGTTTTTCTTCTCTTATTCCTCCTGGATGATCTTACTCTACAGCTCATACCTTTTCTTGCTTGCTAAAAATAAGCCTGTTCTTTATGCTGCTGGAATATTCACTGTATTTTGCTTGGACATACAGTTCTTCAGTGTCCTTATGGAGACCCATTTGGCTGGATCTCTTGTGTAAGTGCACTGAATCATGCTTGAATTACTTTCTTGAAAGAACGAAGAGAGGGTGAACTTGTATGTCATTTGTGAGTTTGAGAAGGTAAATTACAGCTTTTAATGGTTTTTATCTTCTAGAATATAATAATTTTTATATACATAAATTGTTAATGGGGTTTAGTATTTTCTTTAGTGTTTAGTATTTTAAAATCCTTAGGTTGAGGTTTTGACTTGCTGCAGTTTTCTCTGACTTGCAGTTTCTTGATTTATGCTATTACGCACATGCTTTAGCTTTATTCATCTTGTCACACGCAAGATTTAAGAAAAAGTTCAAGTATGTAGGGAA
>NW_010422763.1:0-18076 GCF_000710305.1 Buceros rhinoceros silvestris | reverse complement strand
ATATAGCAAACTCTGGAAAGGTTATTTGCTAAGATTGTGGTATCTATTCGGACTACTGTTTGCCTTTTATCTTAGGCAGTCCTTGTTAATAAATAAACTCTTTGTTAAATTCCAGGTGTTAAGTATTTCTGGTACTTTAAACAATACATTTAAATGCAGAAAATAATGATTTTCGTGATTTTTTTCTAATTCAGTTTTTGCACTGAGTTGATAATACTACAAAATACAAAAGGAACGAATAATTCATGTATTTTTAAAGCTAAATTGTCTGTATTCTTATATCTTCAGTTAAACCTGATAACTGTGAAAACTGTGTATTGCTCAACATTTTCCATTGACTATGAAAAGTGCAATGAATCAAGCTGATTGTAGTTGACAGCTGGCTTGATCTTGCCGTGATTAGGTCTTTTACTGCTGGCAAAATCCACTAGCCTTTTCCGTTAGCTGATTGTTGATGAATGCAGAGAGAGCTTTTCATATTGATAAAGAATTTGGGGAAATCCTTATTTCATAAGGAATAAGATTTTAAAAAATCCTACCATGTGTACGGTTATTGATTTGGCTTGGGCACAGCAAACAGTTAAACAATTAGTGTAGACAGAAAATAACAGGAACATGGAGTTGAAGCATGATGAAGCAACGCAAATGTTTACAGCTGATGGGCAGTGCTGCAAAATAAAGATGTGCTCTCTTACGATTACATGGGAAAATAGTGCACAGGTAATTACTTTCAAAGCTTGTTGGTTTTACACTTTAGTGGACATATTGTTTAAATACTGTGTAGCTTTTGCAATTTAGTTTAAATGATTGTGGGTTTCCTTGTCACTTGACCAGAATGCAGACCAGTTTGGGTTTTGTTACACCTTATCTCTGAATTAAAATTCTTAGTTAATAAGATTTTGTTAGATGTATTTGCTGTAATTTAAGACCTTATCAAAAGCTTGTTACTGCAAAATGTCAACTTTTGCTTTTAAAAACTTAGGTTTTATGGGAGGTGCAAGTTGTACACTAAGTTTCACAATATATTTTTCAATTACAGGATACTTACGTTCAGTACGCTTGTGTTTTGGAAATGTTTTATACTGTTCTCAAACAATATTACATACACCACCACAGAAAAACTTCATATTGAAACAATTACTTAAGGGAAAAATAAGTGCACATTAGATGCTAAACATCTTATTCAGACAAATAAGTGCATCTTAGGATGGCAAAGTATGGATATCAGAATGAGTTGTTGCTTTTCTAAAATACCCAGAAAAATGCAGTTCCGAGACTGTTTTCAAAGGCACTTGGACAGTGTTTTCAACACGTATTCTAACTTGTCTGTTACTCAAAATCACTTGAGTAAAAGGATAAGTATTGTAAACAGGACTGAGGTTTTGTGCACAACTGATCTGGTATTTCTTTTAAGAAAATATACTTCTGTTAGGAGTATGATGTTAATATTTTGATTCAGATCAGCTACTGGATATTTTTACCTGACACTGAAGTTAATATCTGCATAAGATTTCTGTGGCTGTTCAAAAGTGTCTGCAAGGACGAGAAACAAAGTAGTCTTCTAAATAAATGAGTTCCAGATACTGTAGAAATGATTCATAAGCAGTTCATTTCGTATGCCACAGATACTCAATATATGCTTAAATCCTTCTTGTTTTTAAAAAGTATTTTAACATTGGTTTCATTTTGGTAAAGTTCTGCCTTCTCTTAGATATTATGTGCGAAATAGGACAAGCCTCACTTGAGGCTTTCTAGGAAAGCAGTAAGGTAAAATAGGAAATCTGGAGTCTGGGTTATGCTGAATAGACTTTAAATGTTTTATTATATAAAGTGACTTGTCAGCATCAGCAAATTGGAGGAATTGCTAACAAGGTAGCGTACTTTTTGAGCGATACTAAGCTTTCATCAGATGTGAGGGTTTTCAGCAAATTGTGATACAGTTCAAGCATGTTTGTTTTAAGAAACTCTTAATGTATTTATTTGCACAAATAAAATAACATTTTAATTATAAATTTGAGTAAAGTTACCAGATTCTATTTGTAATGTTAATTTCAAGATTATTTGATTATATGTAGCATGTGCTATCTCCTGATATTTTCCTTTAATTCCCAATATTCTGGTTGCCTTGTCTGGGTTTAATTAGTTTGTTCATTTCCATTAAGCTAAAAAAAGCACATACTATTGTCATTGGATTCTTTAAAATGGATTTCTGCTATCGGCGTATTTCTGACCCAATTAAAAAAATGCAAGGCAGAGCTGTGGATAAAGCCATTAAACTGGAAATAATGTCATCTATGTCGAGATCAGCAAAAATTCTACTTTAGTTTAAATAAAAAAAGGTATTTTCTTTTATCTTTTTGTAGCATTATATATGAGTTTTCACACAAGATTTTTCAAGTTGTCTTCATTGTGCATAGCACTGAGGTCAGGGTTTATGAAAAAAATGGTGAAAATTCTTACAATTCTTAAATTTGATGAAATATAGAGTCGGTGTGTTTCAGAAATATAAGGAGGTCAGAATCAATAATCTTCAGCAGATGCTCAATCCTGTGTTCTCCTCATAGTCCTCAGATAGCACAGAGCCCACGTGCATTTCATGTAAGGCCTGTTTGGTACAGAACTGGTATAATAAATTCTCATATCTTCCATCTGTTTTCTGCATATCTACTGTCATGCTGAGGGCAGATACCCCAAGTGTGTGCTGGCTGTTCTTATCAGCAACCTTTGAAGCCTCGTTGCCAGCAGGACTAGTTAAAGCATCTCCTGAACTGTGTTACTTTGAATGAAGCTGAAGGCAGAGAAGTTTGACGTGACTGATGGGCTTCCACTGCTTGTGTCCAAATCAGCTGTGGAAAATTAAGAGAATCTTTTGCTAGATTCAGCAGGCAAGGCAAGCTGCTCCGTTCTTTCCTGCTCTGGCAATTTGGTAGAGTTGTAGACGGAATTGTAGCTCTTCCTTCACTGTAAATGCAGCACAGATGAAGAAAATGCAGCGATGGCCGACTGCGGTGAGAACTCCCTGGTTTATAGGGCTGAGGATTGCCAGAGCCCTGATCCCAGCCTGGAATTCACTGGCTGGAGAGCGCTCCATCCTACCCCGTTCATTTTACAGTCATACGTCTGTTCTGAGAACATGCTCGCTTGTGTCATACGCTTCACTTCCTTTGTCCATGTACTCATATACCTAGTCCCAGACCTGTCAGTTCTATGTTTGTCATTTAGCTATATAGATTTCTGGGGTTTGACAGATCTACAGAGGTAGGTTTCTAGTCTGGAGGCAGAGTTTTGTATTCCCTCATTCACCTTAGGAAAGAACAGCATCTTAAAACTGCTACAGATTGTGGAAAACCCAGTCTTTAAGTATGTGCAGTAAAAACAGTGTATTAATTTGCATTTCTATGTAAGCATTTTAAGCCTTCTCAGGAGCAACTTACAGTACCTTTCTGGCCTTTGCTGTCCTCTCCTATTAGGCTGGTGAGGATGATGGGGCGGTTTTGCCAAGGCAAAATTGTATGCCTCATTAATGAATCCCACATGGGGGAGTCAGTTCTTCAAATGATGAGCCCAGAGGAGTTGCTTCTTAGATTTCTCTCCTGCAGTTTTTTGCCTCATGTTCAGTGCTGATTTTGTCCTCTCTCTGTGTTTTATGGGGAGGTTGGGGTTTTGGTTTTGTGGTATGTGTGTGTCCCCATCCCACCAGCCTTTGATATGCTGATGTTGTCCCAACCTTGAAAAAGAGTGAGAGTACTTTCTTTAACATTTATTCTGACTGAGGATATGGCTACCTTCATGGAGGTTTTGGGGGGTTGGTGTGAAGGATTGCAGGGAAGGATTGGGGAGTTTGTTTGTGGGGTTTTTTTTGTTTGTTTGTTTGTTTGGGTTTTTTTAATAGCTTAAAAAAAACAAACCACCTTTGGCCATAACGTTCCTTATCTGTACCACAGTTTTAGAGTGGCAGGTTTTGTAAAGGATAAACAGTATAGCTGGTTTGCGAGTGGGATATATGCTGCATTATCTTTAGTGGATGCTCTGTATGGGCTTATCGATAAATTTAACAGGGGCTTGAAGGTAGTGAGATAACAAGCAGAAAAACCTTCTGGGTAGCCTTTTTGATGACTGGAGTCAGAAGCAGCCTTTCTGGGCTCCAAGGTGAAAGCTAAGTGAGACACAGACTTTCTCCCCTCCCGGCACGCTGGCTGATGACATTTTGTCTAGGTTATGTTGGACCTTGGCATTTGGTAATTTAACCTCAGAATCTTCTTTGACTGTGACAAGAGAGAAAGGTGGACTGAAGTACTAAAAGCAGTAAATGAGGAAGTAAGGATAGAGGTGATGGAGGTGAGCAATATGAAAAAGACTAGAAAATATATGACAGCTCATGGTACATGATTCACTCACAAGAGTATGCATAGGAGAAGGTGGCGCTTGGCTTGTTTCAGGAGGCTTGAGGTACTTGAACCTGCTTTCTAGTGCTGGGCGTTGGGAAGGAAACTGAAGAGGAATTGTGTAGGAGATGGGTGTGAACAGCTAACAGGTGTCTTAACAAGAAGGAAGGAGTAGATAAGGGAAGTTAATAACATAGTGGCTACTGCAAACCTAGAAAAAGATCTGAAGAGATAGTGTGAAGGAAATGATTGGTAAATTCTTGTACTGCTCTGGATTTCTTAATTAATTGGTCTTATTAGTGCAAACTTCGAAAATGGCTTAGACATGGAGGAAAAGAAATGCTTAAAATCAAACCACATCTGAACTATCGTATTTTTTAAAATAATCATCTCTTTCAAAAAATCAATCTTGTGCGTGGGTTTTTTATTTTAATATTGACATAATTAGAATCCTCTTAAAGATAGTTTTCTGATGGAAGTAAAGGCAAAAACACCACTGGAATCTGCCCTTGTTGCTTGCATGTCTTGACTAGAGTTGACTTTGTCAAAGAAATATTTTGACTTCGGGTGCAAATTTTCATTTACTGTTGTGGGTTGCCAGTGAGTAAGCTCTTTCATAATAGCTCAGAAGCATGTAGACTGAGGAGTTTGTGATGATAGACAGAACAGCATGTGTGAGGGTAGAAAGAAAGGAAGGAGGAACAAGAAAATGAATTTTCAGAGTGACAAGACTATTGTGTAGAACTAAATATTAGAGGAGGTTCCTTTTCTTAATTAAATGCCTAAGGTATGACTTGTTTTGAGACTGCTTGTAAACTGGTTCCTAAACTATTTAATTACTGCTGTACCATTCATCTCACCTGTCTCAAAAATATTAATCATCAAATGGTAAAATATTAGATTGTAGTAGGAGGGTAATGTCAGAAGCCGAAACTCCAGATCATTACAAATTCTGTCTGTCATCATGACCTTTTAAAGTGCATGCTAAACAAAACAAATACAAATTTTTTTAAGATTCTCGTCAATATTAAGGAATATGGGTGTCAAGTACTCTTGTCCGTATGAGACATATGTAATACTTCCTTTGTGCCTAATAATGCAGTGCTTGCTCTATTGCACTTCATTTAGGAGTTCATCTCCATGTGTAAATGCTTCTGTGAATCAATGAAAAGAAATTTACGATTCAGCAAAACTGTCTGCTTTGATGTATCACTATGTAGCAAATGAATCTGTGGAATCTGAAGGAGTAGGTATTTGTAGTGGCTTTTTAGTTCCTCCTTCAGAAGGCAGTTCTGTAGGAGGTATGTTTCTCTTGCTGCAGGAGAAAGGAGGAGGTCTGGACCTTAAATGTTATAGGCTTGTGTTTGTTATGAGAGGTGAGTGACTTCATGGATGAAATTGTTAATAACTAGTATGAACAGCATGAACTTAAGAATCTGAGAAACCAAGAACCTTGTTAAAGAACTGAGAAAATGCAGCACTCTCTTCGCCTTGCATAACCTGTGGTTCTGAAGACGGACCAAGACTGACATTTTTCAGTGATGGTGTTTGGACACAGATTACTACAAGCAGACTCTACTAATATACAATGCTTTAAATGAATTGATTCAACTCGGCCAGAGGAAGAGACAGTGTTTTTCATGCTGCTTCAAAAATAATGCTGTCCTGTTTTGGAGACCTGAAATCAGCAAGTCTATCTGAGAATAACTTACTTGATGTCAAAGAGGAATTCTGATTGATGTGTTCACTGCTTTTGCCATGTGGATGAAAAAGAACAAACTACGAGTGAAGTTACAGGTTTAAAACTTTGCTTCCTCAGCTGCCTTTTCTTTTCTTTCCTAAGTATACTGTAGTTATTTTAAGTGAAAGGGACACTTTTCACTGGCGTTCTGGGAGTTAAACATTAAAAGATTTCTCACAGAACATTTTAAATGGTTAACTATAACATTTCCTGTGTTCTTGTGCTTTGCCATGTACAAAAGCTTTTCAGACAACACTTTCTAAAAGGAACATTTTGAAATAGTTGATAGCTTCTTGAAGAAGCTAATATTTGTTACCTTATAATTAATCTTCTATATTTTATATAACACAAAATAATGCAGTACTTTTTTTCAGTCATTATAAGATGTACCTTCAAATATGCTTATTTAAAGCACTAAAAATTCTGAACTGTTGGATCAAACTGGATTTTTGTTTCTGGTAGTTTTACAAAGCAGTTTTTTATTGTCATTGTGCTCTCCAGGTTACACTTTTCACTTAGAAAATCTGTAATTTACACTCACGGAAATGGCTTTTTACCTTGAAATATGCACAGCTCCCCTTACAGATACCACTGTATGGATATATTTCTAACAAGATTTCTTAGTAGAATAAAATATCTCTGTATTTCTTGGTCTTTGTTATACTGAAAATTACTACTAGAAATAGAATAAGCTATCGATGTTAACTTAAACTGAAAGCAGAAAGGGGGAAAGCTTTGGGAAGACTTTGCATGGTCTGATGCAAGCTGTATATTTTTGAAACAGAGCATATGTGTATTTTCTCAAATACTATCAATCACACCCCCCACCTTGTTTTTACTTTCTAAATCAGTGATCCAGAGGGAAGCCTTCAGGCCATTCTAAGCCCCTTTTAAGAATTAACTACGAGTGTCCAGCAGAAGCTGCTGTAGATGTTTAGGTTTTTCTGGTGGAAGCTCATGCCAAAGGAAGCCAGCATTGGGGAGCAGCATGTTTTTTCTGTATTTTCTTGTCTCAGGTGAACGCATTTTAGTTTGTGGATGACACTTGGAAAAGCTTCCTTACTTTCTTACCCAATTAGAGCTTTTCAGTCTGTAATTAGTAATAAAATATCTCTCTGACTTATTAGCTGGTGGTGGCAAGTGTGTACAAGTTGTTTGGCCTTAAAGAATGTTGGAAAGGACTCTTGTCTGTCGTAAGTCATGCTAATAAAAAAAGTGTGCACTACTAAGTTAATTTTTTTTTTAATTACTATGTTCACCAAAGAAGTGTTGAATTAGAAAATTCAGTGTTTTGGGTAGATTTTACCTTTGTTCTAGTTCCACTATTCTATATAGCTATAACTGTAAATAAAAACATTGGGGTTTTTTTATTACTTCTCTACTATAAGTAGTTTTCATTATTCTTGACTATTAAGAGGAATTTCAGTAGCATCGAGTAAGAATTATAATTTGGCTCCATAATTTATTAAGTAGGGAATGCTCAAGGAGGGACAATAACTTTCTTTAAAACTTTTAGTCCAACATGTCTATATCATGCTTCTAAGATGCAGCAGCTTTAGAAGTTAGTGTTAGAAATCAGGCTCATCTTAGTGACTGACCTTGAGGTGCATATCTTACCTGAATAACTGTATGCAGAAATATGAAATATAAATTGAAGTTCAGGTAGGAAAAAAAAGAGAGAAAATCAGGTATTTTAAAACAATTATTATTTTCCTTCTCTGACTGAAGCTTAAAGAAACAGTTCTGTATTACACATTGGTTGGAGAACTGATACTTGAGAAGAAACGAGCCATTCAAAGTGGCTGAGATCCTTGGGTATCAACAAGAGGTTAGAGGAGGATTTTATTGTTCTTAGAGTGAAATACAATTATTGGATGAGATATGTCAAAAAAAATCACTGCAGGACTGCACTGGAAGTCAGTAGAGTGGGCAGCTAAATCACCTTTCCTCTGGGATCGGGTTTGACCAGATCCACAGTCTGATGCTCAGTTGATGGGGGGGTGGGGAGGGGGGGGGAGGTGTTTGGGGGGTTTCTTCTCCCCCTTCTTTTTTGTGTCTCTAAAATATTTAGACCTCATTCCATTTTGTAAACATTCATTTGAAACAGAGTTTTATTTATCAATAAATCCAAAACATTTAGTTCTCTTTTCTATCTCACCAGTGTTGACTATAATGGGGATCGGAAATGATGTAATTTTAATTTGGTTTACTTACAGTGTAGGTATATAGCGTGGTGAAAATACTGAATTGTTTATTGAACTATTACAATGCACTAGTCCGGTAAATTGACTGAATTACATGTAAATACGTTGAAACAGATGTTGAGCTATTCTGAACTTTCCAGCTTTCCAGCACAGCTTTTCAAAGGCTGGTATTTTCTTTCGGTGCAATTTCTAAAGTTGTCATTAAACCGTGCAATTCTAAGGATGTGGGTTTTGGTTTTCTGAGTAGGAAAGTAGGTATTTGGCAAGAGTCAGCTTTTGGAATTTGTCTTGTTACACTGCTCTCTCTTTCTTTTGATTGCATGGTGAAAACTGTGGTTGAATTGAAGTAATTAAATTTTAAAGACTTAAATAGTATGTGTTGATAGAACTATGAATATGCTGAAACAATGCATTCTTCTGTAAAAACACATAATATTAGGTCTCGCACATTGTCACAGCATTATATAAATTTTAAATAATTTTTGGTAATTCCTCTACTGCAATTTTGTAAATGGTGTGTTTAGGTTTGAAATTCAAAAGGAGTGATAAAGCCCCACTAATAGCTTTTCATTCAAAGCTTGCTCAGTAACAGCCACTTAGGCAAAGGAGATCAACTTTACTTTGCTTCACTTTGTGGTGGTTTTTTTTTTTTTCAGTTTTTTGCCTTAAATGCCCTGATCTGCCAGAAGGTGTCACCATCTTTGGATCAGGGCTTAGTGACAGCTTTAACTAAGACTTTATCTAAGGGTTCTCATGTGATCTTGTCTTGTGCTGGTTAAATAACGCTAACACCACCAGTTAGAGCAGCCAAGGCAGTTACACTGAAAATGTTAGGAAAGGAAAGAAGCTTCAGATTCCGGTTACTGCTTAAAATACCTACTTGCCATGTGTGTTATCACATGTGCAAGTGTACCGGTTCAACAGAACATCTTAAACAGGGGCTTAGGGCTTTTTTTCTCTTGTTTGTTTTGTCTGTTAGTGTTTTCCTCTTTCATTTGCTTTTCTACTTTTCGCTTTTTCTGTCCATGGTATGTGCATGAATTGTGTCCTTTCTTTGTGCTCTGAGGCTCCCTACTCTTTCATAAATGTCCATCATTATTCTTCCTCTGAGGACTGGGGAGGAGGCTTTAACCTTCCTCTGAGAAGTGGGGATTCATCTTCTGTTGTCGGAACACTTAACACGCATGGATGCATTCATGTAACATTTTGCCTTTGCAGGTTGGCAATCCACGTGTTGAGCTCACGCTTTCTGAACTTCAAGATATGGCTGCCCGACAACAGCAGCAGATCGAAAATCAACAGCAAATGTTGGTTGCTAAGGTAATAATTACATACAGATAGTAAAACCAAATTTCCTTCAACCTACACAAGCATGAGTTTCTTAGATCCAGAAAAACGCTCTGATTTATTCTTGATAAGCTCAAGAAAGAGCTTAAGAAATCCATTGTTTTGCCAAGTTAATCTTAACCTTGGCAATGTACAACATTTCAGTGTAAATACTACTGTTGTAACCTATTATAGCCAAGTTATGTGTCTTTATAAAAATATTGCCTGGTGTTATTTGTCTCTCTTGTGAGGCCCATTTCATGATCTGTGATAGACCAGGCTTGACTCTAGGCTCAACTTAGTAGCTCGTTCACTCCCAGTATAGTGATAGTGATGAAATGAGAATATGCCCCTTCGTTTATATTCATGAATTACATTTCTGAAGTTTCTGAGATGTAAGAATCTTAAGTGGGGAGTAGGCTTAATGTTTTTGACACTGTTGTAGGTGTTATAATAAACAGTATGCATTGAATGCTTGGAGTACCTAGGAATCAACCTATCGATTACATTGTTCTTTCTTGATGAAAATAATAGAGAAAAAAAAAATTTCGTAGTAGGACTGTTATTTAGAACTGGAACATTATCTTGCAGTAGGCCAGCTTGTTCAAAATGGTCTGTTAGACATATTTCGTTGTCTTTGAGAAGCTGGATGTCTTGGAATTCATTTTGCAACAGCAGAAGTGTTAATAGCTTCAGAAAACAAATGCCAGGGGAAGCTTCAGATATGTGTTTGAGTGTTCAGGCTAGGGTTGTATTTGCACATATCTGTAAATTTACTATTTGGTCTCAAAAATCTTGAATCTCTGCTCTAAAACAGATTTGTTAATGTTAAGAGCTTAGGAAGACTGATGCATATTTTAACTAGATACAACTTTTTCTGATTTCTGGAAATAAAAGAAAGCCCACTGATAGTAGTGATGGGTTTTTTTCTAAGTTAACTTATTTTGAAATTAATTGGTAACAGGTACCTCTTGACTAAAACCTCATTTTATTAGGAACAACGTTTGCGTTACCTGAAGCAGCAAGAACGTCGTCAACAGCAGTCTGTTTCCGAGAGTGAAAAGCTTCAAAAACTTAAAGAACGTGTTGAAACCCAGGAGACAAAGCTGAAAAAAATCCGTGCCATGAGAGGACAAGTGGACTACAGCAAGATCATGAATGGCAATCTGTGTATGTGGAATTTTTAAGTAATTTACTTAGTTTAATTTACTATTCACTGTATGACTACCAAATAATGTTACACTGCTAGTCAATATAACATTGAAGCGGGTTTTCAGATAGAATGTTTTTGGTCTCACGGGGGTTCTGTGTTTCTGTAGAGTTTGTATATGATGTAACTTCTTTTTTTTTTGTGGTCAGGCATAAAGGAAGAATAAGTCTATTCACTAGCTGTTAGGAAATACTTACGACTGTTAGCAAATTCCCAACATGTAAATATTTTATATGTGCATGCATATACTAGATTTAAAACTAGTGTGTTTTATTTATCAGTACCTGTAGAATTAAAAAAAATAACTTCTGCTTTACTTAATTGTGGTTTGTTATTTTTATCTTCTTAATTTTAGCAACTGAAATTGAACACATAAGTGCCATGTTCCAGGAGAAGCAACAGGAGCTACAGGCTGCAGTGTTAAAAGTGGATCAACTTACTCAGCAGCTGGAGGATTTAAGAAAAGGGAAGCTGAATGGGTTTCAGTCTTACAATGGACAAATGACAGGACCTGCAGCAGTAGAGCTAAAGAAGTTGTATCAAGAGCTACAGGTGAGTAATGGAGAGATGCTATTTGGGTGATAGCTGCAGATTTTAAAAAGTTGTATTATTGCTCTCACAGGTGGCCACTTTGTTCTGTGACATCTCATAAAACTGGTGTATTGGAATGCTGCTGATGTCTGAGGTTGTAGTTAGCATATAACCCACTTAAACCAGAATTTCATTAGCTTTAAAAATTGCTTTTGTTGTTGTTGCTTGTACGCATAATGATACAAAGTGTGCCAGTGTTCTGAAGGGCATTTCTCAGCTCCTAATACTAAACTATGGCAACATTCAGTTTTTCAGTGTTTATTTTAATATCTCTTAAATTTTTTTTTTTTAAAGTTCATGGTGGTAGTTTTCTATTTTGCTGAGAACTGAGGGTAGCAAGCTCACTTAGATGTCATCTTAATTCAGAGCCATCACTGGGCAGTGAATAAAAGTAAATTTAAAATACATTGTTAAAATATAGCTATAATGTCTGGTGCAAATAAACAAAATATATTTTAATAGAATAATCAAAACTATAAACTGCACTGTATTCTCTACACTATGTAGTGTACTATAGCTGCAGTATATTCACAATATGTCATGTATCCCTTTCATATATCTTCCTCCCAGAAGATTGTTGCATCTGAAGTGTAGTTCTCACATGAGTAATTAAATCTTCAGTTTACATGGAAATTTTGTCCAGGTTTTATTTTTAAAAGTTACGGACTACTTAATTGTATGCCAATGTATCGGGATTTCAGGACTTTTTTTTTCATTTACTCATACGTTATTGTGATCAAGGCAGCAGCTCTAACATATTTAATATTTAAAAATTACTCTCACTTATTTCTTTGCATGAAGCAATGCGACATACGAGTTCATCAAATGTTTTCATGAATTAGGAATAAGGGTACTTTTCCCTCTTTATTTCCTTCCCCATTTATACAAGGTGTATCTGCCTTTCAAGTATTTGCAAGTGCAAAGATGCTCAGTGGATTAAGATTTCTCCCTTGTGCTTCACAATGATTCCATACATGTTTATTGAGACTTAAATTTGCCTTGGTTTTTTTTTTTGCATGTAATATTACCGTGAAAATTGGAACACTAAGACAGTACTTTTAGAGTTATTGAAGGTATGAAAAAATACCTATGGGAAAGCAAGAGAAATAATTATAAAAACTGTCATGGTTAATTTAAACCGTAAAAGTAATCCATGCCCTAATCTATTGGAAACCTGCTGCGAAGGTTTCGGTTTAATCCCCATGTAGAGAGGAAAATCTGTGCCCCAGTCCCTTAACATTAAGAAGTTTCGTGTAGAACTGGAAACAGAATCAATAGCATAATTTCTGTTACAAGTTTTATATCACTTAGTTTTCATGATAGTGAAACTGCCTTGGTTAAACATAGCAGTATTTTCTATGACTTAATATTTCATGGTGGAATTCAATTTTGAAACGTCTTAATGCCTAATTCTTCAATCCATTTGCTGTAAGTGGGGTGCAGTCTACATATATTTAATAGGTATCCACTAGTTTATTAGGACATTCTTTTGTTGTTTTCTTTTAATAGTTGTTGTTCATGGCTGTAGATTTGACAGGGTATGTGGAAGCATAGCGTTGGAGATGTCAGAACAAGTTGCTTTGTGTTTTTTAACACTGTATTAGAACCCAACTTGACAACAGACAGAATGAAGTAACTGTCTTAACAATTGCTTTTTTTTGCCCGAAGATTCGTAACAGGCTTAACCAGGAGCAGAACTCCAAGCTTCAGCAGCAGAAAGAACTCTTAAACAAACGAAATATGGAGGTGGCTATGATGGACAAGAGAATCAATGAGCTGCGTGAACGACTGTACAAGAAAAAAGTTGAGGCACGTCAAAAAGAAAACATTCCTGTAAGATAAACTGTTAAAAGGGCCACACTTTAGTTTATCAAGAGCCTATAGAAACTACATAGAATCTCACTTTTTCCCAGATGAGTAATACAATTACATCTAAAGAACCTATTTTGAAAGTAGAAGGCTTCTTAAAACTATTTTATGGTTTTCCGTAGATACCAGAAAACTGTTAAACAGAAGGTGTTTCCTTTTTTCTTTATGGCACAGACCACACTATATTAAAAATTACAGAAGCTTATATTTCTAGGAAGCAAAGTGTGATTCTGAGTTGTGTTTCAAAGCATGAAAGCATAACAAATTTAATTTTTATAAATTACTGATCTTACAGTGTGAAAAATTGATAAAAATATAAATGGTCTGATAAAGTTAGTCTTAATTGTTGTCTGTAACTTTGATGAGAAACCAGTTGCACAACAGACCATTTATCTAAGGACTAGAGACAGCAATGCTGGATTTCCGTATTTATTCCTAGCTGGAGGAATTGATTTTTAAAGAAAAAACAAAACCCCAAACCATACAGATATGATCTTTTAAGAACTCATTTTAGTCCCTTTGAAGCAAGCCACAGTTAAAGAGACCTTACACAGATAAAGGTTTTTACAAGAAATGTGAGCGCTGTGGATGAGAAATTTAATTTTTGAGGTGTTGATTTTAGGGAATTTGTACTTTCTACTTTTTTTTTTTTTTTTGTAGAATCACGGAGTGTGGTAACTCAGGTACTAAGGTATCCTAGCTACAGTGCACGGTTCTAGAGAATTAAATTTGGTCCTGTTCGTGCACAAATGCCTAGATTAAATGGAAGTTCACATTCTGATTTCTCTGACTGTTTTTTTTTAGTTGAATCGTATTAATGGAACTTCATCACCCCAGTCATCCTTGAGTACTTCAGGAAGGGTGGCAGCAGTAGGTCCTTACATCCAAGTTCCAAGTGCTGGCACTTATGCTGTACCGGTCGATCCAGTTAAACCACAGTCTCTCACCATTGCTTCTAGCTCAACACACGGACGATCAAAGTCTGGTAAGTACCTGTTTTAGTGTGGTGTCTATTAATACACATGGTTTGGAAAGGAGTGGTAAGAAGAATTAATCTTGGGACACCCAGTGTTGGCATAATCTCTGTAGTGGTAGAGGCAAGTTTTAGATGTCTTGATACTGTTCTGTGGACATTAGTCATTCGGTATGAGGTGGTTTTGTCTCTTTCCATGAATTTTTCTTAGGAGACTGAGTGTTTTCTTTGAAATTTTACTAGCTGGTACACTAGCACACATTCCTTCATGGATGCTATGTTCTGTCTTTAATAGCTTTTCAGTTAGTTTGTGTGTTTGAATATAACAACAAAATCAACTTTGTGACAAACTATACTATAAACAATATTTTAGTGTGTTGCTATTTGTCAAGTAAAACAAAGCCAGTGAACAAGTAAAAATACTATTCTCAGGAGGAGACTAAATAGGGAAATAGAATAAAGCTATGGGAGGTTTTTGCTGCAGCTGAGATATGAGAATTTGTTGTGCTTGAAGCATTCCTGAAAGGAGTGAGCTTAGCATTTATGCTGTTTTACTGATTTCTCCCTTCATTAGTGAAGGAGCTGTCCCTCCAGTGCACTCCCCAGGACTTGATGTGCAAAATTGGCTCCCAGGTCTCCCATAATTAAAAATTTCAGCTACATTATAAAAGAGAATTATTACTATTATTGTTACGTTACATTGGGGACTTGAAGGAAGTAAGTCATCGCATTTGAGCCTTAAGGTCTCATTCTGACAGAACTTTCTGCTCACATCTTGGCAAAATCGGAATTCTTAGGAAATGGTTAGCTAGGAAAACACGCATAATACAAATAAAAATGTACAGTCCTGTGGGTCTAACCACAGGACTTAGTTTACCTTGTCTCCTAGGAGCAATTTAAAAATGAGATATGCAGTGACCACTGGAGCAAAACTTCTGCAATATTCACATACATTCCAGTACTTTAAAACTGAACACTCTAGCAAAGTTTGACATGTGCTTCCAAATGGGGAGGAAGAGATGGGAGGGAAGACAGTCTGAACCTCTCTGTAGGACGTAATGACAGAGATTCCACCCCCCACCTCCCTCACCACCCCAAAAAAAAAAAAAAAATCAAAGATCAGAAAATTAAACTATCCCTGGGATTGTAAAACGAAGGATCTTTTTCGTTAAAATTCAGCAGGCTTGCTGGCCCAGGAGGGAGAGGGGGGGGGAAAAAAAAAAAAAAAAATCAAAGATCAGAAAATTAAACTATCCAAACAGAGTCTTTTTCATTGATATTAGTGGTTTAACAATACCTTTAGTTTAATTCAAAGGCTGTACCCATCACTGTGATTTTTTTTGTAAGCGTCTTAAGAAGATAGAATGACTTAATTGGGGGATGAAGTGACAAATTTGCAACAGTTTTTTTTCAGATGTGTGGATTCCTCTTCTGGATATAGGAAACTTTTAAACTTACCAACCAAAAATAATTCACTATTTTGTAAATACCAACCTCAGAAGATAATGTGTACTCGCTTCTAGACCTACCTCAGGACGTTTCAAGAACTCTGATAGCTTTTCAATTTATAAAAGTAATTATTCTGCCTTAGGACTGATTTTGCGTTCGTTACTCTGAATGTACTTGAATAAAACCCTATAAGATAGATTTATGTAAAGAGAAGCTCATGTGCTCCCAGGAAGAAAAGAAATTGAGAAACAGTTTTTTCAACTGTCATGCTTTTATTTCTCATCTGCGTGTTCCTGTTCTAATTTTTCCATTGTCACTGTTGTAATTTTCCCACCACTCTTTTTCTTTCTTTTTCTGTGTAACTGGATCTGCCTTGATGTGGCCAGTAGAGACAGACTGTGGGTGTGTGAAAAAATCTCCAGACACTTGGAAGGTTTCTGATTTAGACATAATAGTGGATCCTATTCTGTCACCTCCCACTTCTCTTCAGTCTGCCGTTCACAATGTCATCCGCCTGGCACCTACTCTCTTTGACACCCAGCACTGTGAGTCCGTAGAAGATCTCTGGCTAGCTAAGAACTCAGTTTTTAATATGGTTATCTGAGCTCTTGCATACAGATGCATATTAAACAGCATCTTTAGAACTTGTGTGATGGTCTGGCATGCAGGAGATGCTGTTGAAATCTAAAATTGTTTAGATGTTGCTTTTATTCTTTGAAGGAAACAGATCTGCAGCAAATTCATCCCGGGAGTACTGGAGTAGTGTACTAGCAATGAGTTTCCTTTACTGAAAAGACTTTATAAATGTTTGAATTGTTATTATAAAATTAATGGTAATTGCCAAAGCATGTTCTAGTCTATCTCAGATAGATGTATTACATACAGGTTTAGCTTGAGTTACTCTGTGAGAAACTTTGAGTCTCTGCATTACGTGGGCCCTAGAGTTGAGATAAAATCACTCACTTTGTCCAAGACGATAGCAAGAATTTTGCTGACTTGCATTGGACAAAAATGTTACACTTGGTTTGCACTTCAGTTGCTACAGGAAGTATCCTGGATCCAGACCTACAAAAATATAGGTAAAAACAGAGAAAATGCACAAAACCTTTTGTGTCTGCATGTCACTGTCTTATTAATGTAAATACAAAGTGGACTGGTGAGAGTTGAAATACACTGGGTGTTTGAGGTGGCAGGCAAGAAGGGTACATCTGGGGGAAAAAATGAAGCCAGTTGCCTGAAATGGCTCTGGGGTGACTGAGAGCAGGAGCTAGTGAGGGCTTGTCAGAAGGGTGTTGCCATCAGATGGGCAAGAGTGTCTGGGACCCGCTTAGTCTAAGCGAAGATAGAAGGCAGATGCTGTTCGGCTGCCTCCTCTTAGCACCTATCGTGCAGGCTCTGCCACCATACGCCACAGTGAAGGATTGAAACAGCGGCTTTGTCAGGTCCATGAGGTTCAGCCTGGGTTGTGGGAGTACGTGAGAGGCACGCTCAGAAAACCGCGTGCTAGCTGGCAAGTCTGCCAGATTGTAATATGAAAGGCTTGAAGGTGAGAATAGTTACGTTCTGGTGTTTATGTAAGTAGAATGAAACAGAGAATTTAGAGTCTGAATTTACTTCCAGTCTGTTATCTCAGAATCTGGGGATGAACGTGCTAATATTTGGAATTCGAAGGATTACAAAAAATTGTTGTATAACTATCTTTCCAATAGAAGAGTGTGGGCTTTTATTTGCAGGTAAGATAATGAAATTCTTGGGGATTTTTGCCAGTTTCTGTAAGTGCTTTCTTAATAGCTAAACTTATGGCTGAACTTCATGTTTAGCGTGCAGCAGTTATAACACCTTCTACTGATCTTCAGAACAAAAGCTTTACTGAACTTCACTGGAGTTACAGAATATCCTGTGTATTTTGTACCTTAAACATTAATTCAGTGCATTCTTGGAAAATTTGCCATTATTTAGAATCAAAGTGTTTAGACAGTCATCTCTTTTGTGTTGATAACCAGATGATTAAAACCCAAACCAAACAAAAAACCCAGCATGTCCAGTTCTTGGATGTTGCCAGCACTAAAGCCAGGCCTCGTTACTTTACTTCCTGGCAGTTTGCAAGTGTGAAAAGTGATTTCTGGACTACGTGCTATATTCTCAGTGTAAAAATATGTAAGTGTTTATCTTATTTAAATGACCAACCACAAAAATACTTCTGCCCAAAAGTAATTATCTTTCAAAATTCAAACACAGTTGATCGGAATTTGAGAAGTTAATACAATATAGTGTGTGTAATATGAAGGAATGTTCTGCACATATAATTAAGTAATAATTAATATTTAA
>NW_010422762.1:11051-37332 GCF_000710305.1 Buceros rhinoceros silvestris | reverse complement strand
TTGGCCTTGTATAATCTACTGTACTACAAAAAAGCCTCTACAAAAATAATGGCACATGGTGATTCTGTAGTGTGTGCAGCATAGCTCAACCAGCAGCAGGCATAACGCAGGATCTAATGAAATCTTTGATATACTCTTTGAGTTTCAAGCATGGGGAAAAAAAAAAAGTAGCTTCTCCATATCGAAGCTCGAATATTCTTAAGTTTGTTGGGGGCCTTTTTGTTTAGCATTTCCACCTGACTGTTGAATTCTAATCACAGTGCTTTGTTGGCACACAATAAACATATTATCATCACAGCCCTAACTAAGAAATCAGAAAATAAGGGTGTCATGAAATCAGATTACAGAGGACCTCGGTCCCCTACAGATAAAAAGTAAAAATCTGATATTTCAGAGTAAGTTTGTCTATTATTTATTATCACCTACAAAAAAGAAAGCAACTCTGGTCTTCCACAGTCCCATAAAGTAAAATGACAATGATCACTTCATAAGAAAAGCAGAGTATTTTCTATTTGGAAAAGTATTCAGATTGTATATTGGAAATACTAATTGTAGTTCTGCTCAACATTTAGTTTTCCTTAGGAAATTGTATTTTATTAAACATTTTATGAAACAACAAATCTCTCAGTAATCACATTGTTACACTTAAAAAGATCTTAAAAACCTGCTCATCACCTTGGTAGAGGGTTCACTGACATTGTTGTTAGGCATGATTTTAAGCACTGGCCAATATTATCAGAGTAATCTGGAGGTGAGATAGTAAGTCTGCCTGCAATGTCAGCTTCAGATCATCTGTTCTTATTAAGTGCCCTTGGGTAACTTGGCCTTTGGCAGAAAAGCAGAGATATAATAAACTGGTGTGCAGTTACTATTATAGCTGAACATTATTTAATGTCTTTCAGCTTACAAAGTTTTTCCATTAGATATTTTCTCCTTAAGTTAACTGTGCCCTAGCTTTAAGCAATATTAGGCGAGAGATGTGACAAATGTATTTCTGAAGTGTGGCCTCTTGCTCTGAACCACCTTACAGAATATCTCTATAATTGTACAGAGAAGTGCCAAATATTACCATAAAATGAGGGATACCCCAGTCTACTCTTTAAGAAAAGACTGACAGTGCTTCAAAATTTGTAAGAAGCTGAACCTGCTTTCAGGGAAAGCACCAGACTGAAAAGACAATCAGGATTGTGCTGAGAAAAGTTATAGGACAAATGTCTTCCTTCGTTTTAATAATATGTCAAGGCAACACATCAGGAAAGATACACTATACAGTCTTCTCTTACCTCAGTGAAATAACCCTATTTCTTTCAATTTCCAAAATGACAGCGGTGTGCCTGAAAGCAGAGCTTGACTTGCAAAACCTGAATGAACACTTCCAAAGAAAACCTTACACAGTTACATTAATAAGCAATTGTTTTCAGACTTCTGTGGAAGAATCTCTGTCCAGACACATGTTCACATGCAAACAGCATCAATGTCATACCCATATCTCTCTGAACCACATTGGCAGATCTCTAATTAAACTGGTACAGCAGTGACTTTAAGGGTGTGCTGGTTTTGGCTGGGGTACAGTTAATTTTTTTCATAGTAGCTGCTATGGGGCTGTATTTTGGATTTGTGCTGGAGACAGTGTTGATAAATACAGGGATCTTTGAGTTATTGCTGAGCAGAGTTTATGCAGAGTCGAGGTCTTTCTCTGCTTCTCACACCACCCCAGCAAGTAGGCTGGGAGTGCACAAGAAGTTGGAGAGAACACAGCTGGGACAGCTGACCCCAAGTGACCAAAGGCATATCCCTTACCATATGATGTCATGCTCAGCATAGAAAGCTGGGGGCGGAAGAAGAAAGGGGGTGGGGTGGGGGGGTGGGGGGATGTTGTTCAGAGTTACAGTGTCTGTGGTTCCAAGTAACCATTAGGTATGATGCAGCCCTGCTGTCCTGGAGATGACTGAACAACAGCCTGCCAAAGGGAAATAGTGAATAAATTCCTTTTTTTGCTTTGCTTGTGCATGCAGCTTTTGCTTTACATATTAAACTGTCTTTATCTGAACCCAAGAGCTTTGACAGAACATTTTTACTCTTCCAATTCTCTCTCCCATCCCACCAGGGGTGAGCAAGCAAGCTGCTGTGTTGCTTAATTGCCAGCTGAGGTTAAACCACAAGATGGGGTTAAACATTGCATTAACCAGTGTGCAAAAGCAAAAATATTTTTGTTCCTAAAGATGCATGTATTTCCTAAGGGGATTTGCAAAACTGAAATCAATGCAAGCAATACCTTTGACAAACTAGTGCAAATGAAAACTCCATTAAACATAAAACTACTTTTTTGAAGTCTTACCAGTTTTTAAAATCCAACTCAAGAGCAGTAACGTGGCTAGCTGAATCTCACCCATGGAATCTGTAACAATGCCTGACATTTTAATATATGTATTTTTAAGTCCTTATCAAGTACCCAAGCCATAAGGCTCATCTTTCTTTCATGGTTCAGAATAAGAGTTAGGCAATAAAAAAGGATAAAGAGACTCTGGATGTTATAGGGTAAAATACATACATTCACGTAGTAGTACTAGTCATATTAGCTACAAATACGTGCATTATCTTAGATCTCAGTGACCTTTTCCATGATAAGAAGTCCCAGAGTCCCAAGCTTTTACAAATACTAAAGAAAAAACATGTCTGCCTGAAGTTTACATTCAGGTAAGCTTCGTAAATGAATCAACTCTAAATCTGATCATGCATTCACTGAAATAATAAGAGTCCATTGGTTTCAATGCACTTAGTGCAGGTATTTTGCATGAGCTACATCATTACATCTAATATATTTTTTTGTGGATTTATCTGAAATGACCAGCACAACAGCCCATTTAAAAAAAATCTAAATCACAAATAGTTTCACATTGCAGATTACCGTTCATGTGCAGAGTGATTTATTTCTAATGATTGTTATGGTTTTGACCCAGCCATTATACTTACTGAAACATTAAAACTAGAGTGGCTTCAGCATTTTAAACAATTTTCAGATTGTTAATATAGTCTTTAGAGAACTTCAGCATCAGGGATCCCGTTTTGCATGGATCACCCTTACTACTTACTCCTTAATGAAGCTAATGTGAAAGAAGGACTTCAAGAAACTTGTTAGACCTTGAGAGGAAGGCTTTGAATGTATACTCACTTACATGTACACATTGTCTGTAATGTGTACATCAGTCTGATTCCATACACTAATGCAATTGCATACTCAGCTGGAGACCAATTGTCAATGACAGCTTGAGTCTGATTCCTTTTCCTATTAGAATTATAGAATGTTTTGGGTTGGAAAGGAACTTTAATGGTCATCTAGTCCAAACCCCCACAGTGAGCGGGGACATCTTTAACTAGATCATGTTGCTCAGGGTCCTGTCCAACCTGGCCTTGAATGTTTGCAGTAATGGGACATCTGCAATCTCTGTGGGCAACCTGTGCCAGTGTTTCATCACCCTCATCACAAAAAATTTCTCTCTGATATCCAGTCTGAATATATCCTCTTTTAGTTTAAAACCATTGTTATTCTATTGCAGCAGGCCCTACTTCTTTTCATAGGGTCATTTACAAGCTGAGAGTCTCTTTACAGGACAGGAATGTCCCCTATATCTAATCTTTCCCATCTTTGGAATCCCCCTTCTTGAAGCCTGGTGAAGCACAAGTCTAGGAAACACGATGCTACATGCTTGGTTTGACTTTTGTTTGACTCTAATCTTGTTTCATCCCTGACAAGAGGACAATGATGTTTTACGGCTGTGCATTCCGGGTGCTTTTATTATTATGGGCACATAACTACCTGTAACTTTTACAGAATCAACTGCTCTAAAAATCAAGGAACAACAAAAGTAGTTCTGTTTAATAAGATATGAAGCCTGAATAATTTTTTGTGTGTCTCACAGTGGTAGCTCACTCTAAGTTACAGGAGAATAAAGGTCCTTTTCTCACAATGATTCATTCACAGAAATGAATTTCAGCACTTCTCACACTAAAATCCCTTCTGAACTAAAAACTTTTTCTGCAATAAAACTTTTCATAGATGTAACAAAGACTGCTATAGCTATTCTCCTTGTTCTTGACAGTCAAAAGATATAAGACAGAAAACTAAAATTGTAGTAGCACAAGAAAAAAAAAAGTCTTTATACTATAGGAAAATCTTGAGGCTTAAATACCTTCCTGTCTCTATCCACCATTCCAACCCCACATCAGAACTGATACAGGACTTCTTATGCACTATTTTCCACCTCCACAATAGTCGAAGGATCCATCACAACAGACTGTATCTCATGTAAATGATCTAGATCCTGTGTACCCACTCAGACTCATGATCTGTCTGTCTCACAACTGTCCTGGACCATTCCTTCGTCAGAATGGTCTTATAGCGTTGATAATATCGCCTCTGACTGCCTCAGCAGTCAGAACTTTGTTCTTTTAGTTATGCCATAACATGCCATAAGGCTACAGTTGCCTTTGCACCTGTTGCTGCTTACTAAGGAGTTGACTGGATGACAGCATCGATGTTTCACAGCTGTGTTCACAAACCAGAGAGAAATGCCATGCAAATGCCTCACCAAAGATCAACACGGAAAAGGTTGGCTGAAGGCAAATAAATTTAAAACCAGGAGAGTATGAATGGGGAGGTAAAAATGCTGGCAAGGTGCCAATAAGTAACAGAAGTATTCACGCTTCTCTGAGGAACTTCCATCTCCATAAGCTTACACCTCTGGATTTTTATTGCTTTCAGAGCACAACATACTTTTATGTCTGTACCTGCGGGAAGATAATTCATCGAAGAAAAACATTACAGGTGCAAGTCAGTCATTGTTTTGCTTATATAACAAGATTATTTGCCAGGTATAAGATAAAGTTCATGGTGTGAGTCTTTTTCAACATTTGTTCAGTTAGAAAATGTGGGTAACTACTTCACATACAGACTTTTAATCTTTTAAAAATGTTCCTTAGCAAACTACCAATTAAAATAAGGATTGAAAGAAAAAGTCAAAGCCTTCTCACAAACATGAAAGTACAACATTCATTAGGATATTATCTCAGGCAGTAAATGTAGGCTGCAGGTCTGTGCATTGCAGAGAAAACTGAGAGAACAAATCCCCTTTATTTTTTTCTGTACATTTCAGGTGCTTTCAGAAACTTTAAGAGAAAGGAAAAATCTAATAACTGATTTGAAATCCATGTGTGCCAGGTTTAAAAGGCATGAACATTCATTAAAGCTTGGATGCTACAGAAGCTTGTAACCTTGAAGGAACATGTATACATCTGCATTTCAGAAACTGAATTATGGTAATGATTTCACTGTTCGGATTTTCCACTTGAGTCTAATTTTGACCATCCCTGCAATATTTATAAGTATTCCCTTTCTACCCTTAAATTATTTTATATAAAGAAAGGAATAGCTTTACTAGGTCTTTTTTTAGCATTGTATTTATTATTTTGTGGTAAGTAGATACAGTGAACTGCTCATTGGAAATAGTAATTTTATAACTGCACGTTGCAAAGTTTGCATTGCATAATTTTCCTCTCCAAAGTGTTATTTCACCAAATGCCTAAAAATAATCTTAGCTCATCCAAACACTTTCTGGTTTCTTCTCAATACCTATTTTACCACAGAGGTAGAGTAGGACATCTGTATCCCAGACAAAGACAACTCCGGAAATTCGGACAACGGGAATTGAAGACATTCACTTCACCAAGCTTTGCTAATATGTCCTGTCATTAGGGAACAACTTCTCCTTGGATGGCTGTCCAGCTCTGTGTATTTCTTCATCTCATTTCTAACAAGACCTGATTCCTTTGTCACACAGAGGGTATCAGAATACCACTGTAATGTATCAAGTAAAAAGAGGAATTGTTGATCTCTAGGTCTGGGGAACACTAATGTGTCTATATAGTAGACCATGAAACAATGCTATGGTATAGGCCTGGGCTCTAGGACTTTACTGTCTGCCCTGTTAAACTGTTAGAGCTCTCCCAGCATGAATGGCCCTGGGACTGGACCAACTCACATTCTCCCAAATCATTCCTAGGAGTTTGCCCACAATTTGGGACAATTTCCACTATGCGATGTTGATATAACCACACTGCTCTTGCTGAGAAATTTTAATATTATAAACCAAGTGAGAGTATGAAAACTGTCTTTGTGGCATGTGAATATTCTTGACTGTGCAGTTACTATTTTAGATAGAGCCTAGGAGGACAATACAGGAGACATACATGCAAACAGGTGGATGACCTGACTGAGAGCAAACCGACAGAGAAGGGCTTGGGAATACTGGTGGATGAAAAATTTGATACGAGCATTGAAGCCCACAAAGCAAATCATATGCTGGGCTGCATCAAAAGTATGGCTAGCAGATTCTGCCCATCTACTCCGCTCTCGTGAGACACCACCTGCAGTTCTGTGTCCTGTTCTGGGAGCTCTAGTACAAGAAATACATGGACCTGTTAGAGCAGGTCCAAAGGAGGGTCACAAAAATTATCAGAGGGCTGGACCAGCTCTCCTATGAAGAAAGGTTGAGAGTTGGAGTTGTTCAGCCTGGAGAAGAGAAGGCTCTGGGGAGACATTTTTGTAGGCTTTCTATATATAAAGGTGAGTTATAAGAAAAACAGAGAGACTTTTTTCCAAGGCCTGTATTGACAGTACAAGGGGAAACAGTTTTACCTGAAAGACGGTAGATTTAGATTGGATATAGGGAAGAAATTTTTTACAATGAGATTTGTGAGACACTGAAACAGGTTGCTCAGAGAAGTTGTGGGTACTGCATCACTGGAAGTGTTCAAGATCATGACAGGGTTCAGGGCTGGATGGAACTTTTAGAAACATGACCAAGTGAAAGATGTCCCTGTCCACTCTATGTGGGTTGAACTAGATGAGTTTTAGAGGTTCCTTTCAAACCAAACCACTCTATGAGTCTGTGATTCATAGCAACATGGTACTTTCTCAGCATGATAGACAGTAATGCCAGTTGTCATTTCCATTAGTGAATGTCACCTCTAACCATAAAATTCTAGAAAACTAGCTTTTTTGCCTGTTCTAATTCCTCAGGTTTGTTCTTTTCTCTTCCCTTTGTTTTGATATAAAACTTTCAGATGCTTTATTTCTTCTATAATTGCTACATTTGAAAAAAAGCTTTCTGTTGATGTGTAAACTCTGTAGACCTAGTCTGTAGTTTTACAGATAAGATCATAGAACATTGGCATCAGAAATTATGCTGGTTTGTGGCAAAAGATGGAGAAGATTTACTGAAAGAAATGTTGCATTATCAATTGTTCTGCTCATTTGGAATAAGGAACATTTTTGAAAGGAAAAAAGATGTTCAGCTTTGCTTCATCTGCAACACTTACTACAATGTTTTATAAAAAACAGTAATAAACTAAGGTCTGCTTCTTTACTGTGGTCCATCCTCAGGACATATGTTTCATGGAAAATACTAGATACTGCCTTGAAGACCTTCAAAGTAATTGGAAATATCAATAGGTAATTTGATTCTTTTTTCTTCTCATAAGTTAGGTTAGCTATCACACTATCATACAGCTTACATATACCACAGCACACAATTTATTGCAGTATTATAGCTTTTAAAGGGCCATAGGATCCATTCACCTTATCTCCCTTACTATAAATAGAGCCACAGTAGTCAATCACTGACCAGAGACCAATCTCTATTATGTCTGCTGTAATGAGCATGTCAGTCCTGATATTCGGGAGTGCTGAACTCCAAAAACACATGTAGGAAGCTGAATCTTCAACACAATGTAGAAGGAGGAGTTTTACTGTAATAGGATTTTATATTGTTTTACACTTAAGATACTACAGGCAAAATGCCAAGCAAAATGTCACGTTAGCCTAACTAAAATCTTAACAGTCTAATCAACACTATAGCAAATATTATTATTAATCCAGTTACAATGATACTAGCTTTTATTGTTCAAATTATTACAGGAAAATCTCATTACTAATTTAGCTAAATCTGTTATACATGAACAAGGAGCCGGTTGCCAACCACAAAATTGTTATTTTCCTATGCAAACTTGTCTAGTGATGAAAAAGGGAAAGAAAACAAGCTGCCTTACAGAGAAATAAGGAAAGATGTTATCAGGAAAAAAAATTATGGTTTGGATTTAATTCACGCTCTAGGTTTAAAATAAAAACTAAATGGTTTGCTATAACACAGAGACCATTGTTGTTGACCAACACATTCTTAGCAATATATTGCTAAGTAGAAAAGAATCCAGTCCTTTTAAAATGACCAATACTGACTCAGGTTCTATTTCCTGTATTCACAAATCTCACAAAAAGTTTAACTTTAATTGCTAGATTGTTATGAATTAACTGCATTTTAGTTTCTGTTTTCTGAGGTGTTTTAAATATGCATTATCCTGAGCTAGAGATAACTGTGCTTTAGAAATACTATAAAACAACCTCCAACTCCGTAATAATTAACTTGCTACTAGGTTTCATTTTCAAATGCGTTTGTTTATTTAGTGCACATGGCTTCAGTGTCAAAGTTCAAGTACCTGAGAGGGACAACTATTAAGTGAAGTACCCTTGTTCAGAAGATGCTTTTATTTAGGATCTTCAAGCAGGCCACAATTAAGTTATTCTGTCATACAAAATGATGGAGGCTTAAATAAGTAACAGCTGGTTACCCCAACGGCTGTACAACTGCAGGGCAGCCTTTGGCAGGAAAAGCTGTGCAAACGCAACCAATATATTATGCTAATGGGAACAATGTAATGAGCAAGGAAACAGCTAAAATGGAATGACAAAAAGAAAAACAAACAATCAAACAAGTCCCTTCAGCCCTTAGCATGCATTTCAATTATAATTTGTGATCAGAAATCTTACAATGGCTGTTCTCAACTGCTAGTCTTATGTAGAAGTATTTGCCAAGTCCCTTCCTTACATTAATGACAACAGGATGAATCCACTGATCGTCACTCCCTTGACTTCAATCAATTTACGCTGAGTTGCTCCAAGTGGTGAATTGACCAAAACAGATATACTAATAGAAAGATTTTTTTATTTAATTTCCTCTCTGATATTTTAGAAAAATAAACTAATTAAACTGCAGTATAAGTGGCCAAAATTAGACTCAAAGACATGTAAAGACTTGTTAAAGACTTGTAAAAGTATTTCCTTCCTGTTACTATTAATATCTAAAGGTTTCACTGGAGTGTTTACATGTCTTGGTATCACTCTGAATTTTTTTGTTCTGTAATTCATTGTGACACTATTCCAGTAGAGTTTTTCTGTCAGATTTCATTCATTGCAGAAGGCCACTGTGAACTCCCTATCTACCTCTGGATCAGGATGAAACCCTCAGCAACCTGAACTGAATTTCAGAACCAGGCCCAGGGTCCTAGCCGCAGTGCAGGTGGTATGTTGCATGCTGTACACGTATGTTCTGTGCTGCATCTAACCCACAGCCCTTTCAAAGTTTACTCTAATAGGACTTTCAAAACAGGACTTTTCAAAACAAGTCTTTTCAAATAAGACTTTTGAAAGAGCCTGTACTGCTTTAAAATCTGTGCCAAAAATCATAATCTAAATTATCCAAAACAAAAGCAGAGGACGGGGATTCTCACCGGTGGAGACAACAACCTGGAGAGGTTTAAGGACAGAACAGAAACTGAGGGAGAAGAAACACCTTAAAAGCAGTCAGCTTATCAGCTGTTGGTGACAGTAGGAATAGAGAAAAGCCTGCATTTTCCCTTGTATTTTTCATATGTAAGTGACACTACTACTGAAATGCTGGTAACTCACCAACCACACACAAAGGAATCTGGTGCATATTATCGTTACAGTCTAATACAAACAGAGGGAGGTATGTATGTCATCACTGGTCTACTTTGTTGCTCTTCTGAGATTCACTCCTGAGGTAACTCAAAGATGGTCCTCTAAGATATCTACATACCACATTTCTGTGGGAGTCAGCAAATACTCTTCTAATGTTTTATTTTATAAAATAAAAAATCTCAGTCAATGTATTCACACTATCTGAATTAGGAAGTGCACAAACACAGAACACAGCAACTGTTCCTGCTGTACAGACTACTGTCTAATTTTACATAAGGAATGTCAAAAATATGTCAAATAGCAGAAGGCACTGATTCAGTAGAAACTATGAGAGTACAAGCAATTTAGAAAGCAGAATTTTGCTTTGGGACATTTGAAGTCCCTCTGTGGCAACACAATTGCTGTGTAAATCTGGCCAGATTCATCCGTGCTGGCTACCAACAATGTTTTTATTGGCTTCTAGTTAAGTGGCTTTGCATGCTCCGAATTTCACTTCTGTAGTCTGTCTCTGAGCTCAAATTAATGGATATATGCAAAAATCTCACCTCTTTTTCTCTCACTGTCTGTACACTTATAACCTCAAGTGACCCGAGTACATCAATGCAGAAGAGAAAGGGAGCAACTACCACCTTTTTTTTTAGGCTATGCAAAAGCTTATCTGGTTTCTATAAGAATTGTTATTACGTACTCCCTAACTTTTCCCTAGAAAGCAGAAGTGGTAAAAAATCACCATCATTTTACATCTGTCCAGATGCAGATTTACCAAGGGAAAAAAAGGCAAACATATCTTCATTTCTCCCACTGAAATACTTCAGTAGCATAGACCTATGAAATATCATGACTTTAGTTTGCCCTTTTGTCTCCGTATGCACCATGTTTTAATGCATTTTCATTACAATACCAGTATCTTCTTGCTCACTAGCTCCATCTATCAGAGAGAGCATATCTTCACAGCAAGCATTTCCATCTATCAAATAAGGGTCATGAATGGAAAGAGACTCAGGGGCATATTAAGCTGAAGAAAGTTCTGCACCAGGGCATCTATCTATTGCCACGGGACCAGTGCTAACCCACAAATGGTTGTTCCTGCAGGCACAGGTAGGACTGTTTTATGACCCCATCTACATCCTGTGCCATATACAACAGCCTGTCCTGTAACAAAGCACATCATCATTTATATAATTTCAGGCTAAAAACACTTCTTTTCAAGAACAATTCTGCCATTCCACTACATGGTTCAATCCAGTTGTATTGTACTGTGACCAAAATTGTCTCATTTATTTTGGATGTATGTATCCTTACTTTACATAAAATGATGGCATGTAGTCCTGATGTTTCATCTTCTAGATCAATACCTGTTCAGAGTCCTGCAGCTCCCATCTGAAGTGCATGCCTGGATTTCCTTTGTATGGAAACTTTCGTGGGTGAAGGATGAAATGGGAAAATCGTGGTCTCAAAAACATAGGCAGAAAATATCTGACTTGGCACTTGCCAGGGGTCCAGGTGCCTGAATAGGTATCACATCACAATGCTTCTCAACCTCCAGGACAATGACATCAATTTGATTACTAAGATGTTTACTTACACCAGAATTCAGCAAGAAAACCACACAGTGGCTTTAATGTGTCTTAGCTAACTATTCCCCAAACTCCTAATTTGTCTTTGAAGTTTCTTTACGACCTACAGGCTCTTCTCAGTTTCTTCAGCAACTAATCACATATTTATGGTATAGAACTGACACAAACACTGTTTCTACGTGAGAACTTGGATAAGCTTTAAATTTCTTCTTTGTCTACCAGGAGGATTCTCATGGCAAGGCAGGATTTTGCTGACTCCCACAGAAATGGGGTATGAAAATATCTTAGAGGACAATCTCTTTAGATATCTCAGGAGGGAGTCTCAGAAGAGCAACAAAGTAAACCAATGATGACATAAGTACCTTCCCCTTCCAAACCCTCCCATGCATATATACAAACCTTCCTTGAACCTTTCACTTTCTTTTTTTCTTTTTCTGTGTTCACGGGGATTCTAATTTCTTTGAACTATTCTGTCACTTGTTGTTGTTGTTGTGTTCCTGGTTTTTTGTTAATTCAGCTGCAACCCTCTCTGCTGAAGTTCAATTACTTTCTCCTGGATAATAATACAATGTAGTCCTTCCTCAATTCTTATATATCATTATTGACAATTATTTCTGTATTTTCACCTCATCCTTGTCATCCATAGACAATGCTACATTTTTACTAGATTTAGCCTTAGAATCTGATGTCAGCATCTGACCTCTGCTTTTCATCTTTTTCTCTCAAAAATATTAATTCTGGAATAAAACCTCGGGGCAATATCAGAAGTTAGGAACTTATGTGTAGAAGAAGTGTCTAAATTGCACTGCAGAACCAGCACCAAGGTGGCCTTGTGACTGATTTGGGGCTAACTCTAGTATGCCTTGGCTGCTAATATCCGGGTGGACTATGAGTGTCCCAAACATTTACGTTACTCTCCCAAATACAGTTAATCATAGAAGGTGAATCTGGCACACGGGGATGTTCACCACGTACCCATCTGCTCTTGCTATGGCAACACTCTACTGAGAAGACAAGCCAGTGCACTTCCCTTTAGAGACTATATAGTCACTCTTATCACCTGCCCCAAGAGGAGGGATTTGTTCTCAGCCTGAAGATACTGTCTAGAAGGACAGAATAGACCTAGATTTAAGCAGAATGAGAGCTACAGTTACCAAGAGATTTCAGTTTTCTACTGTTCAAACCCAAACTTGAGAGTATGTTGGCCTGAGCCACAAAAAGATGATGTGAAATCATCTCTTAACTTTTAAACCACTGTACTACATTTTGATCTACTGTGTTATACAATGGTGTCAGCATTACTGCTGAGAGTGGGGTGGCTTGACCCTCTTGGTGGCATTCTCAGTGTGAAAAAGATTTTGCCCCAGATCAAGAATTGATTTTTTCTCAAACTGAGAATGCACTAACACATACAAAAATCCAAATCAGTTCAACTGAAGAATTTGGTATTGCAGGTTGGAAGGGTCCTCAGGTGTCTACTCCAATGTTTTCCTCAAAGCAGTGTCAGCTGTTCAGTCAGACAGGGCTTTTTTCAGTCAGGTCTTGGAAACACCCAAAGATGAAGAGAGACCGCACAGCCTCTCTGGATGACCTGTTGAACTTGACTGTCTTCAGAGGGAAGAATAGTTTTCCTTTTATCCAGTCTGAATTATTTTAGTTTCAAATTATGCGCATAGTTTCCTGCTCTCCTACCACACCTCACTGTGAAGATCCTGGCTCTGTTCTGTCAGTAAGGTCTTATAGCAGTAGTAATAATTAAGAAGTGTTGCAGAATTATCTATAATAAAATTGAGAAATCTTACTTAACTATCTAACGATTTTATCAATTTTTTTCTTTCTTTGTCTCTGTGGAATACTCTTGACATCTTGACCTTCCTTGTTCTGTCTTCTTGAACTAAACAAGAAGATTGAGACAGGACCATATTTTAATTTGCTTTATTTGTTCCAATTTGCACATTATGGATATTTAAATAATCTAAATAATAATGATATCAGTTACAAATTAGATTCAAAGTGAAATGATAAAATATGGTGAGACCTGGGTGAGTACATGGATTCAGGCCAGCCTAATTAATAGTCTGTATTTTATGTGGTATATTTTACTTCACTACTTTGTACAAATTAAGGGGTTCTGTTCTTCAAGGCATTTTATAAATGTTAGTTGTTAATATAAAGTAAAGCCTTTTCTTCAGCACTGCGTTTCCAGCTCGAAGCCAACCCAGAATTCAACAGATTGCCTATTCTTAAGATGTTGCCAATGTTTTAAATAGAAAATCCCTTTGGTTTACATTCCCATATATTCAGATTGTTGTTGCACATCTGCTGTAATGATTAAATAGGACATTCCATCTCTGGAGGGAAACCTATTCAATTAAGTGAAAGAACTAAAACATAGTTTTCCTTCCCTTTCTTAAAAATAAATTCTAAAATACACTTCTGCTTTTTTTTGTACTTTTAAACTGTAATTAATACCTGTAACTGTATAACAAAATCATGGAGGGCAGCTGCGTGCCAAAAGGAACATGACTGCACAATTACTAGTTATTACTGATTTTCTGTCATTAAGAAAAAATTAAAATCATCATTAAATTTGTTAGTTATGATTCCAGTGTGTCTAAATAAAGGGACCAACACTCCTTATTCTTTTAAACTAATGAGATGATCTATTTTATTCCCTTTCAGTGAACATGACATGATTCAGTGTTTTGTAACACAGTTCGCAGCCTGCAAAATTGTGGCCAAACAAAAGAGCTAATCGTGTTGGTTCCCTTAACTGTGTTCTTGGGCTTTTCCAGATTTAATGCTTTTTATCTTGCCAGATCACCCAGTTTTCAATGCAAAATGTAATGTTTGTCTAAACTAAAAAGCCTCTGCCACTAGCCAATCTGCTGGGGCCATGCTGTCAAAGCCCCTTGATGTATGCCAAAAAGAGATGCTCTCCTGCCAGCACAGTTACATCACCTCACTCAATGACAGATGCAAAACTAACATTAGCTTCCCTCTACTGGCATAACCGGATGTTGGGGTTTTGCCAGTATAACTATGTTAATCAGCTTTGGTACGTGTGGGGTTCTTTTAGTTTCCACTCTTCTAGCTTTGTTGGCAAGTCTTTGTAGACATGCCCTAAGAACATTACTATCAATGATCAAAATGGCAGATAACAATGACTTCCATCTATAAGGAATTTTAACTTATAAAAATGCACCTGAAGATTTAAAAAGTACCCTTGAGAACCCTAGACTTGTGTTCCATTTGATTAGAAACAAAAAGCTCATCAAAAATGTATCTTCTAGCTGTTTGACCAAAGACTCCGAGAAGTAACAGTCTGAAGTTTTTCCTCTGTTGGAATATTCACAGATTTATTCTGCAATGGAGGGATTGTATCTTATGATATTTTATAAGGTGTAGTTCACACTACAGCTTGTTCCTCTCTTCTCTAGCTGTCCATGTAGTACCTCCACTTCTGTGTAGAAGTTGGCTGAAACTGGATGTTAAACTACTCCTTTTTTTTTTTTTAATTGCAGTGGAATTATGACTAGGGCTGGTCATTAATAAAGTCTAATTACTTTCAATATATAACTGCATATACTGTCCATACTTTATTCTATTCAGCAGAACCTCACCAACCCCTATGTTAGCCTGACAGATTTTATTGTATTTCTTTCTATCATTCCAATAAACCTGGAGAACTAAACTGTGGATGCTGTTGTTTCATCAGCGGTTAGTAAATCTATCCTATATTGCAGACATCTACAATATCATTTTCTGAAAGGAAAGGGATGTTTGTTTTATGCTTTGCAAATCAGTGTGAATACAAAACAAAGAATAAACATGGTGCAATAAGATGTATGTTGTTATTTTATTCATTATTTAGCTTTATAACTGTATAAATAACCTGGCTTGCAGTAGGAATGTTCCAGTCAAATTTAGCATACCATTCTTTTTATGCAGTAGTGGTTTGGGTAAATTGTGGTTTTGACAAGTTATAATACTACAAGGAAATATTTTGGGTGGAAGTAACAGATGACCCATGACAACTCTAACTAAAATATATTATTGGTGTAAAACAGCTAATAAACCCAGCATATTCCATCTATTGAGTTTCACTAAGAAACAAAATAATACATAGCGCATAGTAAAATAAATATGAAAAGGCAAGACCTGTTATTTACCAGCTACATAAATCCTCCAATAGCCAAAAGTGATCCTAACCACTGCCACCCTGGTGAGCCTTTTAGAATAAACCCATAGCTCGGGTCACTTCCTTTATTTCCCTGTATCCTACCTTGTAACCTCTTGTTTTTATCTCTGAAAGCATTTTCAGATTTCTATTATCTGACAGGTCACCTACATCATGAACATAATATCCTGCCTTCACTGCCTTCCCTGACTGGATGACCTAATTTCTGCCAACTGGAACACTGAATGAAATAATTATTAATGCCCTGAGACTATTCAGGTGAAGGCTAAGAGTACTTTAGAATGAGGGTTATGATAAAAGACAGTAAGTATAGGAACATTTAGAACATTAGAAATAATTTCTCTTCCCCACAGCCTCTCCCCGACTCCACCAAAAACATTTTTTCTTTTTGCCTGAGGTTTATTTTTGGCTGTAAATATGAACTCCAGAGTTTGTATTAACTATGTTCCTCCCTTCCAAAGACAAGAGTGAGAGTGAAATCTAAATCAGATACAATGCTTAGTAAATTTTGTGGTTCCTTTCTCTTGCCATTTTCTCAACCATTAGTTGCTATTTCTGCCACCATTCCCATCCTTCCTTTACCAGTGCAGCTCATCCTCATGACTGGCAGCCCCTCATTTTCACTCCTTGGATACATCCAAGGTATCTTTGAATGGTATAAAAAGTTTCCATGGGATATTTGCATTCAGATGATGATCTCTTGTGCCATACTGTTGAGGAAAGGGGTGGTATACAATCTTTCTCTTCACAAGTAATTTTTCTGTTGTTGATACATACATGACCCTTGTTTTTCCTCATTTGATGTTGTGTTTCATATATTTTGCTTGACAAATGCAGATATTTCACAGTAATCTCCTTTTCCTATCCATATCACTGCTAGCCTTCCTCCAGATCCTTGAAAATGCAAAATCTACAAAAAAGTAGATATGCCAAAGAGGAGGTGAAAGCCCATTTAGTCACCATTTATATACTTCAAGCCAAACTACAGTTTTTGTAGATATAACAGAAATGTAAGAACACAGGGAGAAGCTTTTACTGAATCTCAAGTCAAATTGCATGAACAGAATCATAAATATATTATTCCACTGTATACTCAGCTCTAAACCTAACACTTAACATGAAAAGTTTAGCCACATGAGACAGGAAATTGCATCTTCTCACT
The DNA here is from genome assembly GCF_000710305.1 of Buceros rhinoceros silvestris. Lineage (NCBI taxonomy): Eukaryota > Metazoa > Chordata > Aves > Bucerotiformes > Bucerotidae > Buceros > Buceros rhinoceros. The sequence continues at coordinate 20,560 of NW_010422762.1, read as the reverse complement.
TATCCACATTCGCGCTCTGTCTCTTGCATGTGATTTATGCCAGATTAGCAGAAGAGAGTGAAGGATGAGGTTAAACTGTTCCTCCCTGTGCAGAGGGAATGCAGAGGTCTCCCAACAGCAAGTGGCTTTCCTCACCATATGTGCTTCTTCATCTCGGCCCAGCAGGGCAGGAAAATGAATTTGAAGATTTTCAACACAGTGCACATTATGTAAGCCTTAGCTGCGGTGCTTTGCTCCAATATTGCCTTCAGTGGCTTATTCACACGCATTTTGCAGAGAATGGCTAAGTCCAAAAGTTAGAAAAGATTTAGCACATGTGGAAATATCTATGGAATTCAAGCTAAAATTTTTACATGTCTAGTATTTTACTTTACATATAATCATGGAGTAGCTCAGTAAGAAGGGCTGTGGTTTTCTGCACGTGCGGCATAGTCATCAGTTCCCAGGTTAGTCCAAAATCAGCCTTGCTATTCTCAGGGCTGATAAAACAATGGACTAATTTGAGACAATAGACTAACTTGACTCAAAGTGACTGACTGGTTAACAATGCATTTGGCTGATTGTTACCGAAGTTCTCTAGTAGGATTTTGAACAACACAAGAGATTCTCTGAGCATATACAGGGCAATTGATAGACACCATTTGTATGTTGTTCCTATAGAAGCAGAAAGTATAATCAGGGCAGTCTTTTGTAAATAGATAGAGGTAGGGGATGCTTTGTGCATAGTTCGAGATAATAATGGGGAAAGTTCATACATTTGCTGAAGAGGTGAACTCAGAAAAAAAAACCCAAAACCAAAACCAAACAAATGGTTCAAAGATTCTCATCCAAACCATTTCTAAATGAAATTGTAAGGACTTAGACAGTGACAGACCATTCTGTTTGAGAGATTCAATTCTCCACATGAGCATTACCATATGCAAAATATTCCAGCAAATCAGGGGATTTTTTAACAAGCATTCTGTCTGTGAATGTTTTCAACACATGAACCATACAGTCCTGAAAGACACTTTCTTTAATGAGAGACTGTCACATAATCTCACTTCCCAGTATATGACCTCTCCTTGAGCAATAGCATTTCAGATGCAGCATTTAAAGTTATTTAAAGTTGGTTCCAATTAAGCACAGGTGAAGTCATGACCATCCTTCTTTCCCACCTTCATGGCATTGATTAGTGTTCCCTGTTACAAGGATACATATACTATAGCTACCAAAGGGGATGAGATGAGGAAATTCTTGTAGTTTTGCTGCCAGTTGTGAAGTCACTACAACTTGACCAATGCCCATTACATTAGGTGATGTGCCCTGCCTTCTGGGCGGGTGGGGGTGGGGGGGCTGGAATTGGACTGGTGGTTATACATTATGACACATTTTACCCTTGTATCCCAATCCAAGCAAAATCAAGCTGCACCACTAGCAGATACTGAAACTCTTAAATCTTACTTCTGCACTCGTGAGCAAACAGTATACTACTTAATACTATTTTTAGAGTGTGTAAACGGAGTTGCTTAGAACAGAGGAGATCTAAGGGAATCCAGAGTTTAGCATATTGTCCATAGCTATTTCTATGCTAATATATTTCTGTATCACTCCATTCTTAAAAAGCAAAATGTAGTTTGTAAGATCATGAAAAAATCTTTCTTTCGTGTTTTATTGACATAATTTATACAGTAATAAAATGCTTGGAACTGTCTTTGTTCCTAAGCTACTGACAGAGTTGATCCAGACATTTCATATCTTCATAACAGATGTAAGGCCTTCTTCCAAAATATAAGACTTTAATTTATATCATCTCAGATGATCTCTAGCACTTATAAACAGGTCCATGAAACAAAAAAGTATTCAGTTGTGTCCAGAGTAAAGGAATGTACCCATTATATTTGTGGGTTTACACAAACAATGCTCCCTCCCTCCTGAGACAGTTTATCTATGTTCATTCTTATTTCCACTGTTATTCAAAAAAAACCCCCAAAAAATAAAAAAAAAAAACAACCAAAATTCAGGCAAACGGAAACACAAAACAAGGCTACACTAACTACATATGCTGATGTAACTACTAAGCTAAACACATGCCCCTTTATTTAGAGATTATAAAGTTATACATGAACATTTTGAAATTTATTATTTGTAATCTTGGAAAAAAAAAGTAAAGATATCAGTGACACTGATTACCTGACTGAAGAAAGTGTGAATATAAGAATTTTGATTCGCACCAATTAATTGAACATTGAAGTCAATTTAAAAAAAGCAATAAAGTACATCTCAGGAACATTTCAATCTCGATTTTACAATAGAAAAATGATACTATACTATCATAAAACTCTTTAAACTCTCAATTATGGATCTCAGTCTACTTTAGATAAACAATTGTCTCCTCTCCTCTCAGTGAAAACCTTTCAAGATAGCAGTCATTTGAAGTTTCTCGTTTCCTATGAGTACTGCTCTGTGAGGGTTTTCTGCCAATGCCTTTTGAGGGGTGAAAAGTACCCTAATTTCCATTCTTTAAAAACCCCATGTCTACAGCAGTCAGTCTTTTTTGAATGCATTGGTAATGAAACTGGGAGTTTGCCTACATGCTCCCCCTCTGCCAACGAACTGATCTGCTGGTCTTCCCCCAAAGCTTACTGATATTTCTGCAACTACAGTTCTGCCACAGTTTTCATACATTTTTGATTTTCCTTTCTTGTCAATACTAAAAAGTCAAAGCTACAGACTAACAGAATTTTTAGGCTGTTAAACGATTTGCTACTAAAAGAAGGATTTTAAAGGGAAAATATGATTGACTGAAACTGTGTCTGGAATAAACTACCAAAACCCTCCATATTTTATCATAGCAAAGTAATACAGAATATCAGAGACATGCAAAGACATTTTCATGTCTTCCAAGAGTCAAATCATATGCTTTCTGATACTCAAAAAGAGGAAAAAATTGAAACACTTCTTAAAGTTAATACTTTCATGTAAAAAGTATTTCATTTTCTCACAGAAAGCATTTGTCAACCACAGTAATGTTCTCTGTAAAAAGGAAAAACTACAGGGTTGATGCATGGCTACCAAAAGTTGAAAAATTGACATAGCTAAGACATTTAGTAGAACTACCACATGATACAGTGTTTACTTGATTAAAAGGCACCATTTCAGACCACTGAAGTGCTATGAGAGTAGGACTCCATTTATTTTATTATTATTTTTTTTAAAAAAATTCCTAGGTAATTACTACGTGTTAACAATTTTAGTACGCATAAAAGACTAGCTTCTGTGCTACAGAAACATGCATTTTTATATTTGGAAGCTCCCATACACTGCCTGTTCAGAAATATAACATTTGATAAATCGTCATCATCATGGTTTGGCTTCATGAACGAAGATTTGGGAAGGGCTTTACCCACACTTACTGCAAGCGCGTTGATGGCTGAAAACGCCAATGCAGGATAGGCAAGACCGGTTGCAAAGAGCACACCGGAAGGTCTCCTTGGGTGGTACAGTCGAGGCACAGTTCTTTCTGCGCTGTCTTTTCTCCTCAAGACTGATTCTACGTGTGCTCTCGAAGGAGGCAGCATCGTTATGTATGGTGTGTCTCCAAATCTCCCGACTGGAGGCCAGGGTGGACCACTGATGGTGGTCAATATGGCCAAGGCTGACCCCTTCCCAATAACCAGTGGTGTGAAACAAGGTTGCGTTCTTGCACCAACTTTATTCACAATTTGATAAATACTGTGCTTGTAAAAGTGAAGAGATGACAGACAAGTTATTGACAGATGGACACTGACATTTCTATGATTATTCTAAATGTAGTTTCTAGAAAGACCATGAGTTCGGGATTCAGCATACCAACTAGAAACCTAAGGTGACTAGATTTACATATACTATGTCTACATACTGCCAAATACGTTACAGTAGTCATACGTTTTCTTTATTCAAAGGGTTTATCAGTTTACTAGAATTTAAAGTGGAAATGTTCTACAAAGTCAATTTAAAAGTGCTTCAGTCATGAGAGAACTCCCATCCCCTGAAACACAGTTATGAAAATGTGTAAAACATGTAACTGTGAAGAGTTTGAATAGATTGGTCAACATGGCAGTTCCTACTTCATTGGAGTGCTCGTAAATTGCACTACAAAACAAACCCTAGTTTGCTCCTAAACATTATGCCATTAGGTTAGTTGCTGATGCACATTATATTCTGCTTGTGGGTGTACTACACTCTCCATGTGCCTAGCACTAAGGCCGTCCTGATGCAGTGAGAGGAGGCAGTGAAATGCTGTGAGGCAGACATGTCCAGAAGAAAGGCCAACTGAGGGAGCCACTTGTCCCCATTTTACTTCCAAAGCAGTAATTAAGCAGACGACTGTCCACAAGCCACACAGAACTTTCCCATCAGAACAGGCACCCTGTAGATTAGAAGCCTCCTCTAAATACACTTTTTACACTGTTGGTGCCACAATAATTATGTCAGATTAGGAAATTTCGCCAACTGCATAAAAACTAAAAGCTTCCACTAGAATAAAAATCATACATTATGGATTTGAAAATAATGCACTGTGGTTTGCATTATTCGATGAAAGAATCTTGGTAGTAATCACAAATAGTTGAGTGACATGAGCATTTGGTGTCTCCACTTAAAAAGTCTACTGTTGCTATGCAAGCAGAAAATCACAGCATGTTTGCAGATATGTATTTTCTTATCTGCAGAGAATAAAAATTTCAAACTTTCCAGAATGAAGGCATGAAGAAATGAAGACATGATTCAAATAAAAGAATGGTCTTCTTTTTCATAACCACAGCTATCTACAGATGGCAGGGGAGGTGCTTGGTTTTTCTGTCTTATATTTTGTATGGAATAACTGACCAGATCTTTGACATAAAGCAAGGCTGCAAAAACAGATGAGGAACAAAATTCAAAAGCCTGGACATCATAGAAGGTTTTCAGGAACTCAGAAATGCTAACAAAAGAGCCATATAAAGGTAAACTAATAAGAACAAAAGTCTGGTGACAAAAAAACCCAAATCAATTCTATATGTTTCTACTACAAATAGCTATTTTATTTTAAAAAATACGTAATGTAAAATGAAAAATACTTTGTTTTCTAGATGTTTAAGAATACAGAAGTTACTAGAGTGGATTGAAGTATGATCCACGTGATTAAATATCCTGTCTTAGATCGTGGCCAAAGAAAAGTACTTCAGAGGAAGGTATAAAAGAGGACTTGTTGCAGGAAAATGTTCTCTCATTAAGTTCTTATCTCCATAATCAGTCATTAGAGACTGTATTAAACCTTTAAGTATGATATTTTATCTCCTTACAAAGCTGTTTCAAGCATTAGCAAATGCTACCATATGCTATTTCTATCTTTGTAATCTAATTCTTTTTGAATATTGTTAGATTCTTGGTCTCTAACAGATCCGTGTGCAGGTTTGTCTGTGTATCTGCAAAAGAGTTAATTGTTTTGGGACCTACTTCCACTCTTTTGTGAATGTATAAAACACCACGGTTATGGATGTTGACTCTCAGATTTTAGTTTCTCACTCTTCCGCTTTCAGGCGGTATGTATATTATAAAAGTAAAATATTTATGCTTGTATAGGCTAAAATTTCTACCACAGTAGAAACCCTGCAAAGTTCACTACATTCTGGATTTTGGTATTCATGTACACCTGCACTTTAAGTCATGAAGCTTTACCTGTTTGGGAACGTGGGCTTATTGGTGTCACGAAAAACTTAACCTTGGAGCCAAAAAAGGGAACTGAACAACAGGAGCAGCTTATCTTGATATGAAGCGGAGTCAATGAGCTACTGAATTCTCTGACAGGGACTTCAAGGCCTGGTAGAAGCAAATGCCTGCCTGGTAACAGAAAACACCTGCTAAAAAAGGAAGACTGCAAGATAAGGAGGAATGAAGTCACCAGCATCTGCAGTAACTGGGGTAAAGTTAAAGGTAGCAGAGGGAGATCGCAACCTCTGACTCAATTCAAGTTCCCAACTCACTAATGCTCCCTACCCTCTGAGTAAGTGTAGTAAATGTTAAATGTACTATCACTTTAAATGGAAGCAAGAAATTAATCAGTCAATTATCTTTAAGACAAATACTTGTAATCACCAGTAGAAATGTAGTAAATAATGGATATATTAATTATGTTAATTCAGATTGTATGAGTGAATGACTGCTTTTGCACTCGATGAGTTAGTTTTGTGGGATATATCACCTAGCTCCCAGCTTTTCAAAACTCCAATAAAGAAATACCTTGACCCTAAGCGTGGATGGACTTTGTGCACCAGGTAGAGAACCTGCTTTTGGGACAACGATATGATTGCTACCAACCAGGAGGCAGAGCTGTGGGCCAAAGAGTAGCTGCCTTGGCTGTCACTTTGGCTGTCTTTGGGGAGGACTGCACTGAATTCTGCAAGGAGTCGCCAATAAACAAGAGTATTGTCGTACTTTTTAATGTCACTAACAGATTCAAGGACAACAATAATTCAGTAGAAAAATCCTGAGATCTCTTTTGTCTCCTGGGAAAGGAGCTGTGCATTTTTTCTGTTAGTCATCAGTTTCCATTTACAAGTAACCGTAGCCAAAGACTGTATTTCCCATAAGGCTACTGTAGAATATGGTGTACAGCACTGCTGTGAAGGAAGGGCATAAGACAGCGAAGATAAAACAAAGATATATATTTTTATCTCTGATTTGGCAAATAAGCCACCATTTAAAAATCAATTGTAATTGAACCAAACGCACTTATTTTCATTTTCTTCATAGAAAAATCAAATTAAAAAATGTACACCATTTTAAAATAATGAATATTTTATTTATTACTGAGCCATATATTTTCTTTTCAGACCCTTGAAAGAAAAGTAAATTAAATCAAATACAGATATCAGAGACAGAACAGATTGTGGCATATTTTTACCTCATAACTATTGTTAGATATTTTTGTTTTACCTTGTAACTCTTCTTCAGAATGGTGGGTCTTTGGCTTGTAGTTCCCCGAATAGTAGCTTCATACAAAGCACCTTGAAATTGTATTTTTGCCATACCTTCAAAAGGAACTTTTCTATATGAATGTCACTGAAACTAAAATCTCAGCTTTCTCTTCCTACTCAGTCTCTTGTTAGTAGGTTCTTTGGCACAATTAACTCCTTTACAGAGCGTCATTCTCAGAGACAATGCTCAAGAGTAGTTCAGGGATAAAACCAAAGATCATTTACAACGACAGTATGGACAAAGTTTTGACAAATATGCCTCCCTCTATTTTATACAGTTCACATTGTAAAGGACCAATACTGGAAGTGTTTCTTTACAAAAAGTTATCCCATGTTCTGTATATCCTAAAATCCTTTCAGCCACTTAGAACTTAAAAAAAAATTAACAAAGACCTGTGTCTCAGGTCCACAGATGCACCACGTGAAGAGATACATTTTTAAGTGCTCTGTTGTATGGATGTAGACATTGTGGTTTCTATTCCTGCTTTGTTCAGCACTGAAAACATAACAAATAAGTCTTGTATATTGGAAAACTTCTTGGATATTTTTATTTCTTTTTTGTTATTGTTGTTGATGATTATTTCCCCTCCTTTTTTATAAAGAATATATGCTTTCTCTACAAAGATTTCACCTTAATAATTGGACAGTGTCTTATAGAAAATTCAGCTGTCTTACCCAAGTGATAAAGACCATGCCATTTCAGGGTATTCTGCGTTCCAGAGAATACAATGCTCCCCAGAAAGGTTGTTCACCACCTTTGAGTCCTAATACAGACAGTTTTATACTGATCCTAAAAACAGAGGGTAGGACTTAGGCCTGCTATGCTCGCTAGTTTAGATTTGCTCTTCCACATTGCCCATGACAGGAGATTTGTAGTTCTTCTTCAGACACTTCTGTAAGGTGACTTTCTGTAAAAAGTAGCCCTGGTTTACAATATCAAATTCCACCCAACCCTGCAGTAAGCAGCACATCCATATGAAGGCTTCATCGGTTACAGAACCGCACCGCAACTACAGAGACACATGGCAGTGACTGACCACAATCTAGGGGTGCACTGAAGTTCATGCTGAGAAGTAACATCTCCTGGTCTTTTCCCTGAGTGTTCCACTAAAAGGTACTTCCAACTGCTCGAAGTGCTGTGTAGAAGTAGCCCCTCTGATCAGATTAGGAGTCATATGTTCTATTTTGTTTTGCAAGTAGCCATACTTACCACATCAGTTCACTGGAACATGGCAACACCCTGCATTGTAGTATAATCCTTTTTCTTAGGAAAAATGAGCGTCCAAAGCCGTAATAAGCTTATCAGATGTTCCTGTCATCAGTGTGTCATAAGAGATCACGCATACATAAACCCCTCCCTTCAGAATTTATAGTATATGATCTCTCTAGGCAGCTAATCAATACTTTCTTTTTTCCTATTATGCTTCATTTTGGTGTTTTTCATATCCAAAATGTTTGCTTGAACAGCATGTATACTCAAGATATTTTCTGCTATTTCTCTTGCACTCTTTGACACAATTGAACAGGAAGCTATCTCAGGAGCTACAGAATCTGTGTGTCCCAGGATGCCAAAATTAAGGTTGCACAAAAAGTTTTAATTATGAAAACACCACATTTACAGTGGATTCTCTTTTGTATCTTTGTCAGTTTGCATAGTTTTTATTCTGAGGAAAATGGAAATTCATTTACTATAAAAGTTAACTGAAAGCATAAATGGGAAAATCAGACAATGTATCTGATGTGGCTTCATCAAATAATCCAGTACATTTGATGTGGCTCTTTGTCTCCTTTGAAATGTCCTGTGTGATATGTAATAGTACATAACCAAAAAGAATTCACAGAACCACAGAATCACAGAATGGTAGGGGTTGGAAGAGACCTGTGGAGATCATCTAATCCAACCCCCCCGCTAAAGCAGATTCACCTAGAGCAGGTTGCACAGGATTGCATCCAGATGGCTTTTGAGTATCTTCAGAGAAGGAGACTCCACAGCCCTTCTGGGCATCTTGTTCCAGTGCTCTGTTACCCTCAAAGTAAAGAAATGTTTCCTTATGTTCAGATGGAACGGACTCTGTTCCAGTTTCTGCACATTGCCCCTTATCCTGTCACTGGGCACCACTGAAAAAAGACTGGCCCCATCCTCTTGACACCCAGCCTTTAGATATTTATAAGCATTGATAACATCCCTTCTTTTCTTCTCCAGGCTCAACAGACCCAGGTCTCTCAGGCTTTCCTCATAAGAGAGATGCTCCTGTCCCCTGACCATCTTCATAGCTCTCTGCTGGACTCTCTCCAGTAGTTCCTTGAACTCCACACTTCTTATTAATGAATTAAATATTTTTAATTGATGTGCTGACCTTTTCCATTGCACTTTCTAGTACCAAAACAATTACATTATCTTGCTGAATCTCCAGAAGGGTATGTCTGAATTTCACCTTGAAACAGTAAGGCAGTTGGACTAAATGATTGTTGTAGGTCCCTTCCAGCGGAAATTCTCCTCTCCTCTCCTCCCCCCTCCCCCCCTCCCCTCCC